>NW_027667731.1:0-71000 GCF_963924665.1 Micromys minutus | reverse complement strand
TTTCGGGCAAAAAGGCAGAAATTCCTTATATTTTGGAGCAAAATTGCAGAAATTCCCCTAATTTTTGGGCAAAAAGGCAGAAATTCCCCTTACTTTGGGGTAAAACTGCAGAAATTTAACTTATTTTGCGGCAAAATGTCAGAAATTCCCCTTATTTTTTGCAAAAAAGGCAGAAGATCCCCTTTTTTTAGGGCAAAATTGCAGAAATTTCCCTTATTTGGGGGCAAAAACAGAAATTCCCCTTATTTTGGGTCAAAATTGCAGAAATTTCCCTTATTATGGAGAAAAATTGCAGAAATTTCCCTTATTTTAGGGCAAAATTGCAGAAATTTCACTTATTTCAGAGAAAAAAAGCAAAAATTTTTCTTATTTTCGGGCAAAAAGGCAGAAATTCCCATTATTTTGGGGCAAAAAGGCATAAATTCACCTTATTTTGGGTTAAAATTGCAGAAATTTCACATATTTCAGGACCAAACGGCAGAAATTCCCCTTATTTGGGGGAAAAAAGGCAGAAATTCTCCTTATTTTGGGATAATATTGCAGAAATTTCCCTTTTTAGTGGCAAAAGGGCAGAAAATCCACTTAATTTCAGGTAAAAAGGCAGAAATTCCTCGTATTTTGGAGCAAAATTGCAGAAACTCCCCTAATTTTGAGGCAAAAAGGCAGAAATTCCCTTTATTTTGGGGCAAAAATAGAGAAATTCTCTTTATTTTGGGGCAAAAATCAGAAATTTTTTTTATTTTGGGGCTAAATTTTAGAAATTTCTTTTATATTGTTACAGACTTGCAGAAATTTTTCTTATTTTGTGGCAAAAAGGCAGAAATTTTCCATATGTTGGTGCAAAAAGGCTGAAATTCCCCTTATTTTGAGGTAAAATCTTGAAATTCCCCATATTTTGGGGCAAAAAGGCAGAAATTCCCCTCATTTGGGGGCAAAAAGGCACAAATTTCCCTTATTTTCAGGCATAATTGCAGGAATTTCATTTATTTCAGGGCAAAAAGTCAGAAATTCCTTTTATTTTGGGGCAAAAAGCAGAAATTTCTTTTATTTTGATACAAAATTGTAGAAATTTTCCTTATTTAAGAGCAATAGGGCAGAAATTCCCCATATTTTGTGGCAAAAAGGCAGAAATTCCCCTTATTTGGAGGTAAAATGCTGAAATTCCCCTTATTTTCGGCAAAAAGGCAGAAATTCCTATTATTTTGGGGCAAAATTGCAGAAATTTCAATTATTTCAGGGCAAAAAGTCAGAAATTTGCCTTATTTTGGAGCCAAAAACAGAAATTCCCTAATTTTGGGGCCAAAAACAGAAATTCCCCTTATTTTGGGGTAAAATTTCAGAAATTTCAAATATTTCAGGGCAAAAAGGCAGAAATTCCACTTTATTTCGGACAATAACGCAGAAATTCCCTGTATTTTAAAGCTAAATTTCAGAAATTCCCCTTATATTGGTGCAAAAATGCAGAAATTCCCTTTATTTTTGTGCAATAAGGCAGATTTCCCCGTATTTTGAAGCAAAATTGCACATATTCCCCTAATTTTGAGGGAAAATGCTGAAATTCACATTATTTTGGAACAAAAAGACAGAAATTCTCTTTATTTCAGGGCAAAAAGTCAGAAATTCCCCTTATTTTGGGGCAAAATTGCAGAAATGTCAATTATTTCAGGGCAAAAAGTCAGAAATTTGCCTTATTTTGGGGCCAAAAACAGAAATTCCCTAATTTTGGGGCCAAAAACAGAAATTCCCCTTATTTTGTGGTAAAATTGCAGAAATTTCAAATATTTCAGGGCAAAAAGGCAGAAATTCCACTTTATTTCGGACAATAACGCAGAAATTCCCTGTATTTTAAAGCTAAATTTCAGAAATTCCCCTTATATTGGTGCAAAAATGCAGAAATTCCCTTTATTTTTGTGCAATAAGGCAGATTTCCCCGTATTTTAAAGCAAAATTGCACATATTCCCCTAATTTTGAGGGAAAATGCAGAAATTCACATTATTTTGGAACAAAAAGACAGAAATTATCCTTATTTCAGGGCAAAAATTCAGAAATTCCCCTTATTTTGGGGCAAAATTGCAGAAACTTCCTTTATTTTGGGACAAAATTGCAGAAATTTCACTTATTTCATGGAAAAAGCACAGTAATTTCTCCTTTTTTCGGGAAAAAGCAGAAATTTCTTTTATTTTGGTACAAAATTGCAGAAATTTTCTTTATTTTAGAAAAAATAAAGAAATTCCCCATATTTTTGAGCAAAAAGACAGAGATTCCCCTTATTATGAGGTAAAATGCTGAAATTCCCCTTATTTTGAGGCAAAAAGACAGAAATTCCCTTTATTTTGTGGCAAAAAGGCAGAAATTTCTCTTATTTTGGGCAAAATTGCAGAAATTTCACTTATTTCAGGGCAAAATTCAAAAATCCCTATTATTTTGGGGCAAAAAGACATAAATTCCATTTATTTTTGGGTAAAAAGGCAGAAATTTCACTTATTTTGAGGTAAAAAGGCAGAAAATCCTCTTATTTTGCGGCAAAAATGAAGAAATTTCCTTTTTTTGTGGCAAAAGGTATACATTCCGCTTATTTTCGGGCTAAAAAGCAGAAATTCCCTGTATTTTGGTGCACAATTGCAGAAAATCCCCTAATTGTGGGGCAAAAAGGCAGAAATTCCCTATATGTTGGGGAAAAATCAGAAATTCTCCTTATTTGGGGGCAAAACGCAGAAATTCCACTTATTTTGGGGCAAAGTTCCAGAAATTCCCCTTATTTGGGGGCAAAAAGGCAGAAATTTCCCTTATTTTGGGGCAAAATTGCAGACATTTCACTTATTTCAGGGTAATAAGTCAGAAATTTTCCTTATTTTGGGGCAAAAAAACAGAAATTCCCTTTGTTTGGGTGGAAAATACAGAAATTCCACTTCTTTAGAGGCAAAAAGGCAGAAATTCCCCTTATTTTGGAGCAAAATGAAGAAATTCCCCTAATTGTGGGGCAAAAAGGCAGAAATTCCCTATATGTTGGGGCAAAAAGACAGAAATTCTACTTATTTTGGGGCAAAACTCAGAAATTCCACTTATTTTGGGGCAAAATTGCAGGAATTTACCTTATTTTGGGGCAAAATTGAAGAAATTTCCCTTATTTAAGGCAAAATTGCAGAAATTTCACTTATTTTCAGGTAAAAGGCTGAAATATCCTTTATTTTGGGGCAAAAAGGAAGAAATTCCCTTTATTTTGGGGCAAAATTGAAGAAATTTTCCTTATTTTGGGGCAAAAATGCTGAAATTCTTCTTATTTTGAGGTAAAATGCTGAAATTCCCCATATTTAGGGGCAAAAGGCAAAAATTCTTCTTATTTTTGGGCAAAAAGGCACAAATTTCCCTTATTTTCGGGCAAAATTGCAGAAATTTCTTTTTTTTCAGGGCAAAAAGCCAGAAATTCCTTTTATTTTGGGGCAAAGAGCAGAAATTTCTTTTATTATGGTACAAAATTGAAGAAATTTTTCTTATTTTGAAACAAAAAGGCAGAAAATTCCCCTTATTTTGAGGCAAAAGGCAGAAATTATTCTTATTTTGAGGTAAAATGCAGAAATTCCCTTTATTTGGGGGCTAAAAGGCAGAAATTCCCCGTATTTTGAAGCAAAATTGCAGAAATTCTCATAATTTTCGGGCAAAAAGGCAGAAATTCTCCTTATTTTGGGGCAAAAAGCCAGAAATTCTCCTTTTTCGGGAACAAACAGTCAGAAATTCCCCTTATTTTGGGGCAAAATTGCAGAAATTTCCTTTACATTGGGGCAAAATTGCGAAAATTTCCCTTATTTTGGGGCAAAATTGCAGAAATTTCACTAATTTCAGGGAAAAAAGGCGGAAATTTTTTTTTGGGTGGCCAAAAGGCAGAAATTTTTTTTATTTTGGTACAAAATTGCAGAAATTTTTCTTATTTTGGGGCAAAAAGGCAGAAATTCAATATTTTGAGGTAAAAAGGCTGAAATTCCCCTTATTTTGGGGCAAAAAGTCAGAAATTTCGTTTATTTTGAGGAAAAGGCAGAAATTGCACTTATTTTGAGTCAAAAAGGTGGAAAATCCCCTTATTTTGGGGCAAAAATGAAGAAATTTTCTTTTTTTATGGCAAAAGGTATACAATCCCTTAATTTTCGGGCAAAAAGGCAGAAATTCCTTGTATTTTGGAGCAAAATTACAGAAATTCCCCTAATTTTTGGGCAAAAAGGCAGAAATTCCCCTTACTTTGGGGTAAAACTGCAGAAATTTCACTTATTTTGCGGCAAAATGTCAGAAATTCCCCTTATTTTCGGCAAAAAAGGAAGAAAATCCCCTTTTTTTAGGGCAAAATTGCAGAAATTTCCCTTATTTGGGGGCAAAAACAGAAATTCCCCTTATTTTGGGGCAAAATTGCAGAAATTTCCCTTATTATGGAGAAAAATTGCAGAAATTTCCCTTATTTTAGGGCAAAATTGCAGAAATTTCACTTATTTCAGAGAAAAAAAAGCAAAAATTTTTCTTATTTTCGGGCAAAAAGGCAGAAATTCCCATTATTTTGGGGCAAAAAGGCATAAATTCACCTTATTTTGGGTTAAAATTGCAGAAATTTCACATATTTCAGGACCAAACGGCAGAAATTCCCCTTATTTGGGGCAAAAAGGCAGATTCCCCTTATTTTGGGATAAAATTGCAGAAATTTCCCTTATTTGGGGGCAAAAAGGCAGAAAATCCACTTAATTTCGGGTAAAATGGCAGAAATTCCTCGTATTTTGGAGCAAAATTGCAGAAACTCCCCTAATTTGGGGGCAAAAAGGCAGAAATTCCCTTTATTTTGGGGCAAAAATAGAGAAATTCTCCTTATTTTGGGGCAAAAATCAGAAATTTCCCTTATTTTGGGGCAAAATTTTAGAAATTTTTTTATATTGTTATAGACTTGAAGAAATTTTTCTTATTTTGTGGCAAAAAGGCAGAAATTCCCCATATTTTGGTGCAAAAAGGCTGAAATTCCCCTTATTTTGAGGTAAAATCCTGAAATTCCCCATATTTTGGGGCAAAAAGGCAGAAATTCCCCTCATTTGGGGGCAAAAAGGCACAAATTTCACTTATTTTAGGGCATAATTGCAGGAATTTCATTTATTTCAGGGCAAAAATCAGAAATTCCTTTTATTTTTGGGCAAAAAGCAGAAATTTCTTTTATTATGGTACAAAATTGAAGATATTTTTCTTATTTTGAAACAAAAAGGCAGAAATTCCTCTTATTTTGAGGCAAAAGGCAGAAATTATTCTTATTTTGAGGTAAAATGCAGAAATTCTTTTTATTTTGGGGCTAAAAGGCAGAAATTCCCCGTATTTTGAAGAAAAATTGCAGAAATTCTCATAATTTTCTGGCAAAAAGGCAGAAATTCTCCTCATTTTGGGGCAAAAATACAGAAAATCTCCTTTTTCCGGAGCAAACAGTCAGAAATTCCCCTTATCTTGGGGCAAAATTGCAGAAATTTCCTTTACATTGGGGCAAAATTGTAGAAATTTCCCTTATATTGGGGCAAAATTACAGAAATTTCAGTTATTTCCGGGAAAAAAGGCGGAAATTTTTTTTGGGGGTAAAAAAGTCAGAAATTTTTTTTATTTTGGTACAAAATTGCAGAAATTTTTCTTATTTTGTGGCAAAAAGGAAGAAATTCCCCATATTTTGGTGCAAAAAGGCTGAAATTCCCCTTATTTTGAGGTAAAATCCTGAAATTCCCCATATTTTGGGGCAAAAAGGCAGAAATTCCCCTCATTTGGGGGCAAAAAGGCACAAATTTCACTTATTTTAGGGCAAAATTGCAGGAATTTCATTTATTTCAGGGCAAAAATTAGAAATTCCTTTTATTTTTGGGCAAAAAGCAGAAATTTCTTTTATTATGGTACAAAATTGAAGATATTTTTCTTATTTTGAAACAAAAAGGCAGAAATTCCTCTTATTTTGAGACAAAAGGCAGAAATTATTCTTATTTTGAGGTAAAATGCAGAAATTCTTTTTATTTTGGGGCTAAAAGGCAGAAATTCCCCGTATTTTGAAGCAAAATTGCAGAAATTCTCATAATTTTCTGGCAAAAAAGCAGAAATTCTCCTTATTTTGGGGCAAAAATACAGAAAATCTCCTTTTTCCGGAGCAAACAGTCAGAAATTCCCCTTATCTTGGGGCAAAATTGCAGAAATTTCCTTTACATTGGGGTAAAATTGTAGAAATTTCCCTTATATTGGGGCAAAATTACAGAAATTTCACTTATTTCCGGGAAAAAAGGCGGAAATTTTTTTTGGGGGTAAAAAAGGCAGAAATTTTTTTTATTTTGGTACAAAATTGCAGAAATTTTTCTTATTTTGTGGCAAAAAGGCAGAAATTTCCCATATTTTGGGGCAAAAATGCAGAAATTCTTCTTATTTTGAGGTAAAAAGGCTGAAATTCCCCTTATTTTGGGGCAAAAAGGCAGAAATTTCACTTATTTTGGAACAAAATTGCAGAAATTTCACTTATTTGAGAAAAAAAGAAGAAAATTTCTAATTTGGGGGCAAAAAGGCAGAAATTTCTTTTATTTTGGTGCAAAATTGCAGAAATTTTTCTTATTTTAGGGCAAAAAGGCATAAATTTCCCATATTTTGTGGCAAAAATGCTGAAATTCCCCTTATTTTGAGGTAAAAAGGCTGAAATCCCCTTATTTGGGGGCAAAAAGGCAGAAATTTCTCTTATTTTGGGGAAAAATTGCAGAAATTTCACTTATTTCAGAAAAAAAGGAGAAATTTTCTTATTTGGTGGCAAAAAGGCAGAAATTTCTTTTATTTTGTTGCAAAATTGCAGAAATTTTCGTTATTTTGGGGCAAAAAAGACAGAAATTCCCTTTGTTTTGGGGAAAAAAGACAGAAATTCCACTTATTTAGAGGCAAAAAAGCAGTAATTCCTCTTATGTTGAAGCAAAAATGAAGAAATTTCCCTTTCTTCTGGCAAAAAGGTATGCATTCTTCTTATTTTCGGGCAAAAATGCAGAAATTCTTCGTATTTTGGAGCAAAATTGCAGAAATTCCCCTAATTGTGGGGCAAAAAGGCAGAAATTCCCTATATGTTAGGGCAAAAAGACAGAAATTCTCCTTATTTTGGGGCAAAACTCACAAATTCCACTTATTTTGGGGCAAAATTCCCGAAATTTTCCTTATTTTGGGGCAAAATTGCAGAAATTTCACTTATTTTGGGGCAAAATTGCAGAAATTTCATTTATTTCAGAAAAAAAGCACAAATTTTATTATTTTGGGGCAAAAAGGCAGAAATTTCATTTATTTTAGTATAAAATTGCAGAAATTTTTCTTATTTTTGGCAAAAAGGCAGAAATTTTCCATATTTTCTGGCAAAAATGCAGAAATTCCCCTTATTTTGAGGTAAAAAGGCTGAAATTCCTTTTATTTTGGGGGCAAAAAGTTAAAAATTCCCCTTATTTTAAGGGAAAAAGACAGAAATTCCGTTTATTTTTGTGGAAAAGTCAGAAATTGCACTTATTTTGAGTCAAAAAGGCGGAAAATCCCCTTATTTTGGGGTAAAAATGAAGAAATTTCCCTTTTTTATGGCAAAAATGTATACATTCCCTTTATTTTCTAGAAAAAGTGCAGAAATTCCCCGTATTTTTGTGCAAAATTGCACAAATTCCCCTAATTTTGGGGCAAAAACGCAGAACTTCCCTTTATTTTGGGGTAAAACTGCAGAAATTTCACTTATTTCGCGGCAAAATGGCAGAAATTCCCTTTATTTTCGGCGAAAAAGGCAGAAAATCCCCGTATTTTGGAGCAAAATTGCAGAAATTCACCTAATTTTGGGGTAAAACATGCAGTAATTTTCTTTATTTTGGGGCAAAAAGGCAGAAATTTCCCTTATTTTGGGGCAAAAGGCAGAAATTCCCTTTATTTTAGGGCAAAATTGCAGAAATTTCCCTTATTTGGGGACAAAAAACAGAAATTCCCTTTATTTTGGGGCAAAATTGCAGAGAATTCCTTTATTATGGGGAAAAATTGCAGAAATTTCTTTTATTTTAAGGCAAAATTGCAGAAATTTCACTTATTTCAGAGAAAAAAAGCAAAAATTTTTCTTATTTTAGGGCAAAATGCAGAAATTCCCATTATTTTGGGGAAAAAGGCAGAAATTCACCTTATTTTGGGGTAAAATTGCAGACATTTCACATATTTCAGGGCAAAAAGGCAGTAATTCCCTTCATTTGGGGGCAAAAAGGCAGAAATTCCCCTTATTTTGGGATAAAATTGCAGAAATATTCCTTGTTTGGGGGCAAAAAGGCAGAAAATCCCCTTAAATTCGAGCAAAAAGGCAGAAATTCCCCGTATTTTGAAGCAAAATGGCAGAAATTCCCCTAATATTGGGGCAAAAATGCAGAAATTCCCTTTATTTGGGGCAAATCGGCAGAAGTTCCCTTTATTTTCGGCAAAAGAGGCAGAAATTCCCTGTATTTTGAAGCAAAATTGCAGAAACTCCCCTAATTTTGGTGAAAAAGGCAGAAATTCCTTTTATTTTGGGGCAAAAATACAGAAATTCTCCTTATTTCGGGGCAAAAATCAGAAATTTCCCTTATTTTGGGGCAAAATTTTAGAAATTTCTTTTATTTTGGTACAGAATTGCAGAAATTTTTCTTATTTTGTGGCAAAAAAGCAGAAATTTCCCATATTTTGGGGCAAAATTGCAGAAATTTCACTTATTTCATAAAAAAAAAGCAGAAATTTTCTTATTTGGGGGCAAAAAGGCAGAAATTTCTATTATTTTGGTACAAATTGCAGAAATTTTTCTTATTTTGGGGCAAAAATGCAGAAATTTCCCATATTTTGGGGCAAAAATGCAGAAAAACCCCGTTTTTTGAGCTAAAAAGGCTGAAATTCCTCTTATTTGGGGGCAAAAAGGTAGAAATTTCACTTATTTTGTGGCAAAATTGCAGAAATTTTACTTATTTCAGGGAAAAAAGGCAGAAATTTTCTTTATTTTTGGGCAAAAATGCAGAAATTCCTAATATTTTGTGGCAAAAATGCAGAAATTAACCTTATTTTGCGGTAAACAGGCTGAAATTTCCCTTATTTGGGGGCAAAATGGCAGAAATTTCCCTTAATTTGGGGCAAAATTGCAGAAATTTTACTTATTTCAGGGTAATAAGTCAGAAATTTTCCTTATTTTGGGGTAAAAAAGACAGAAATTCCCTTTATTTTGGGGGAAAAAAACAGAAATTCCACTTATTTAGAGGCAAAAAAGCAGAAATTCCCCTTATTTTGGAGCAAAAATGAAGAAATTTTCCTTTTCTATGGCAAAAAGGTATGCATTCTTCTTATTTTCGGGCAAAAAGGCAGAAATTCCTTGTATTTTGGAGCAAAATTGCAGAAATTCCCCTAATTGTGGGGCAAAAAGGCAGAAATTCTCTATATGTTGGGGCATAAAGACAGAAATTCTCCTTATTTTGGGGCAGAACTCAGAAATTCCACTTATTTTGGGGCAAAATTCCAGAAATTTCTCTTATTTTGAGGCAAAATTGCAGAAATTTCACTAATATCAGAGAAAATAGGCAGAAATTTTTCTTATTTTGGGGCAAAAAGGCAGAAATTCCTAATATTTTGTGGCAAAAATGCAGAAATTCCCCTTATTTTGAGGTAAAAAGGCTGAAATTCCCCTTATTTAGGGGCAATAAGGCAGAAATTTTCCTTATTTTGTGGCAAAATTGCAGAAATTTCACTTATTTCAGGGTAATAAGTCAGAAATTTTCTTTATTTTGGGGCAAAAAAGACAGAAATTCCCTTTTTTGGGGGGAAAAACAGAAATTCCACTTATTTAAAATCAAAAAAGCATAAATTCCCCTTATTTTGGAGCAAAAATGAAGAAATTTCCCTTGTTTCTGGAAAAAAGTTATGCATTCTTCTTATTTTCGGGCTAAAAGGCAGAAATTCCCCGTATTTTGGAGCAAAATTGCAGAAATTCTCCTAATTGTGGGGCAAAAAGGCAGAAATTCCCTATATGTTGGGGCAAAAAGACAGAAATTCTCCTTATTTTGGGGCAAAACTCAGAAATTTCACATATTTTGGAGCAAAATTGAAGAAATTACACTTATTATAAAAAAAAAGCAGAAATTTTTTTATTTTGGGGCAATAAGGCAGAAATTTCTTTTATTTTGGTATAAAATTGCAGAAATTTTTCTTATTTTGGGGCAAAAAGGCAGAAATTCCCCTTATTTTGAGGTAAAAAGGCTGACATTCCCTTTATTTGGGGGCTAAAAGGCAGAAATTTCGCTTATTTTGTGGATAAATTGCAGAAATTTCACTTATTTCAGGGTAATAAGTCAGAAATTTTTCTTCTTTTGGGGCAAAAAATACAGAAATTCCCTTTGTTTTGGGAGAAAAAGACAAAACTTCTACTTATTTAGAGGCAAAAAAGCAGAATTTCTCATTATTTTGGAGCAAAAATGAAGAAATTTCTCTATTTTATGGCAAAAAGGTATGCATTCTTCTTATTTTCGGGCAAAAAAGCAGAAATTCGCCGTATTTTGGAGTAAAATTGCAGAAATTCCCCTAATTTTGGGGCAAAAAGGCAGAAATTCCCTATATGTTGGGGCAAAAAGACAGATATTCTCCTTATTATGCGGCAAAACTCAGAAATTCCACTTATTTTGGGGCAGAATTAAGAAATTTCCCTTATTTTGTGGCAAAATTGCAGAAATTTAACTTATTTTGGGGCAAAATTGCAGAAATTTCACTTATTTCAGAAAAAAAAGAAATTTTCTTATTTTGGGGCAAAAAGGCAGAAATTTCTTTTATTTTGGTACAAAATTGCAGAAATTTTTCTTATTTTGGGGCAAAAAGGCAGAAATTTCCCATATTTTGGGCAAAAATGCAGAAATTCCCCTTATTTTGAGGTAAAAAGGCTGAAATTCCCCATATTTGGGGGTAAAAAAGCAGAAATTTCCCTTATTTTGGGGCAAAATTGCAGAAATTTCACTTATTTCAGGGTAATAAGTCAGAAATTTTCCTTATTTTGGGGCAAAAGAGGCAGAAATTCCCTTTGTTTTGGGGGAAAAAGACAGAAATTCCACTTTTTTAGAGGCAAAAAAGCAGAAATTTCCCTTATTTTGGAGCAAAAATGAAGAAATTTCCCTTTTTTGTGGCAAAAGGTATTCATTCCCCTTATATTCAGGCTAAAAAGCAGAAATTCCCTGTATTTTGGAGCAAAATTGCAGAAATTCCCCTAATTGTGGGGCAAAAAGGCAGAAATTTCCTATATGTTAGGACAAAAAAACAGAAATTCTCTTTATTTTGGGGCAAAACTCAGAAATTCCACTTATTTTGGGGCAAAATTCCAGAAATTGCCCTTATTTTGGGGTAAAATTGCAGAAATTTCACTTATTTTGGGGCAAAATTGCAGAAATTTCACTTATTTCAGGGAAAAAAGGCAGAAATTTTCCTTATTTTGGGGCAAAAGGGCAAAAATTCCTAATATTTTGTGGCAAAAATGCAGAAATTCCTAATATTTTGTTGCAAAAATGCAGAAATTTCCCTTATTTTAAGGTAAAAAGGCTGAAATTCCCCTTATTTGTGGGCAAAATTCCAGAAATTTCCCTTATTTGGGGGCAAAATTGCAGAAATTTCACTTATTTTGGGGCAAAATTGCAGACATTTCACTTATTTCAAAAAAAAATTTTATTTTTTTGGGGCAAAAATGCAGAAATTCCTTTTATTTTGTGGCAAAAATGCAGAAATTCCCCTTATTTTTAGCTAAAAAGGCTGAAATTCCTTTTATTTGGAGGCAAAAAGGCAGAAATTTCCCTTATTTTGGGGCAAAATTGCAGATATTTCACTTATTTCAGTGTACTAAGTCAGAAATTTTCCTTATTTTGGAGCCAAAAGGAAAGAAATTCCTCTTGTTTTGGGGGAAAATGACAGAAATTCCACTTATTTAGAGGCAAAAAAGCAAAAATTCCCCTTATTTTGGAGCAAAAATGAAGAAATTTCCCTTTTTTATGGCACAAAGGTATGCATTCTTCTTATTTTTGGGCAAAAAGGCAGAAATTCCCCGTATTTTGGAGCAAAATTGCAGAATTCCCCTAATTGAGGGGCAAAAAGTCAGAAATTCTCCTTATTTTGTGGCAAAACTCAGAAATTTCACTTATTTTGGGGCAAAATTGCAGAAATTTCAATTATTTCAGAAAAAAAGCAGAAATTTTTTTATTTTGGGGCAAAAAGGCAGAAATGTCTTTTATTTTGGTACAAAATTGCAGAAATTTTTCTTATTTTTGGGCAAAAAGGCAGAAATTTCCCATATTTTGGGGAAAAAATGCAGAAATTCCACTTATTTTGTGGTAAAAAGGCTGAAATTCCCCTTATTTGAAGGCAAAAAGGCAGAAACTTCCCTTATTTTGGGGCAAAATTGCAGAAATTTCACTTACTTCAGGGTAATAAGTCAGAAATTTTCCTAATTTTGGGCCAAAAAAGACAGAAATTCCCTTTATTTTGGGGTAAAATACAGAAATTCCACTTATTTAGAGGCAAAAAAGTAGAAATTCCTTTAATTTTGGAGCAAAAATGAAGAAATTTCCCTTTTTTATGGCAAAAAGGTATGCATTCTTCTTATTATTGGGCAAAAAGCCAGAAATCCCCTGTATTTTGGAGCAAAATTGCAGAAATTCCCCTAATTGTGGGGCAAAAAGGCAGAAATTCCTTATATGTTAGGGCAAAAAGACAGAAATTCTCCTCATTTTGGGGCAAAACTCAGAAATTCCACTTATTTTGGGGTAAAATTCCAGAAATTTCTTTTATTTTGGGGCAAAATTGCAGAAATTTCACATATATTGAGGCAAAATTGCAGAAATTTCACTTATTTCCGGAATAAAGGCAGAAATTTTCCTTATTTTGAGGCAAAAACGCAGAAATTCCTAAAATTTTAGGGCAAAAATGTAGAAATTCCCCTTATTTTGAGGTAAAAAGGCTGAAATTCCCCTTATTTGGGGGCAAAAGGGCAGAAATTTCTCTTATTTTGGGAGAAAATTGCAGAAATTTCACTTATTTCAGGGTAATAAGTCAGAAATTTTCCTTATTTTGGGGCAAAAAAGACAGAAATTCTCTTTGTTTTGGGGAAAAAGACAGAAATTCCATTTATTTACAGGCAAAAAAGCAGAAATTCCCTTTATTTTGGAGCAAAAATGAAGAAATTAACATTTTTGTGGCAAAAGGTATACATTCCCCTTATTTTCGGCTAAAAAAAAGAAATTCCCCGTATTTTGGAGCAAAATTGCAGAAATTCCCCTAATTGTGGGGCAAAAAGGCAGAAATTCCTTATATGTTAGGGCAAAAAGACAGAAATTCTCCTCATTTTGGGGCAAAACTCAGAAATTCCACTTATTTTGGGGTAAAATTCCAGAAATTTCTTTTATTTTGGGGCAAAATTGCAGAAATTTCACATATATTGGGGCAAAATTGCAGAAATTTCACTTATTTCCAGAAAAAAGGCAGAAATTTTCCTTATTTTGAAGCAAAAACGCAGAAATTCCTAAAATTTTGTGGCAAAAATGCAGAAATTCCCCTTATTTTGAGGTAAAAAGGCTGAAATTCCCCTTATTTGGAGGCAATAAGGCAGAAATTTCCCTTATTTTGGGGCAAAATTGCAGAAATTTCACTTATTTCAGGGTAATAAGTCAGAAGTTTTCCTTAATTTGGGCCAAAAAAAAAACCCAGAAATTCCCTTTGTTTTGGGAGAAAAAGACAGAAATTCCACTTATTAAGAGGCAAAAAAGCAGAAATTCCCCTTATTTTGAAGCAAAAATGAAGAAATTTCCCTTTTTTATGGCAAAAAGGTATGCATTCTTCTTATTTTCGGGCAAAAAGGCAGAAATTCCCTCTATTTTGGAGCAAAATTGCAGAAATTCCCCTAATTGTGGGGCAAAAATGCAGAAATTCCCTATATGTTTGGGCAAGAAGACAGAAATTCGCCTTACTTTGGGGCAAAACTCAGAAATTCCACTTATTTTGTGGCAAAATTCGAATAATTTCCCTTATTTTGGGGCAAAATTGCAGAAATTTCACTTATTTTGGGGCAAAATTGCAGAAATTTCACTTATTTCAGGGAAAAAAAGCAGAAATTTTCTTATTTTGGGGCAAAAAAGCAGAAATTCCTAATATTTTGTGGCAGAAATGCAGAAATTCCCCTTATTTTGAGGTAAAACGGCTGAAATTCCCCTTATTTGGGGGCAAAAAGCCAGAAATTTCCCTTATGTTTTGGCAAAATTGCAGAAATTTCACTTATTTCAGGGTAATAAGTCAGAAATTTTTCTTATTTTGGGGCAAAAAAGACAAAAATTCCCTTTGTTTTGGGGGAAAAAGACAGAAATTCTACTTATTAAGAGGCAAAAAAGCAGAAATTCCCCTTATTTTGGAGCAAAAATGAAGAAATTTCCCTTTTTTATGGCAAAAAGGTATGCATTCTTCTTATTTTCAGGCAAAAAGGCAGAAATTCCCCTTTATTTTGGAACAAAATTGCAGAAATTCCCCTAATTGTGGGGCAAAATGCAGAAATTCCTTATATGTTAGGGCAAAAAGACAGAAATTCTCCTCATTTTGGGGCAAAACTCAGAAATTCCACTTATTTTGGGGTAAAATTCCAGAAATTTCTTTTATTTTGGGGCAAAATTGCAGAAATTTCACATATATTGGGGCAAAATTGCAGAAATTTCACTTATTTCCGGAAAAAAGGCAGAAATTTTCCTTATTTTGAGGCAAAAACGCAGAAATTCCTAAAATTTTATGGCAAAAATGTAGAAATTCCCCTTATTTTGAGGTAAAAAGGCTGAAATTCCCCTTATTTGGGGGCAAAAGGGCAGAAATTTCTCTTATTTTGGGAGAAAATTGCAGAAATTTCACTTATTTCAGGGTAATAAGTCAGAAATTTTCCTTATTTTGGGGCAAAAAAGACAGAAATTCTCTTTGTTTTGGGGAAAAAGACAGAAATTCCATTTATTTACAGGCAAAAAAGCAGAAATTCCCTTTATTTTGGAGCAAAAATGAAGAAATTAACATTTTTGTGGCAAAAGGTATACATTCCCCTTATTTTCGGGCTAAAAAAAAGAAATTCCCCGTATTTTGGAGCAAAATTGCAGAAATTCCACTAATTGTGGGGCAAAAAGGCAGAAATTCCTTATATGTTAGGGCAAAAAGACAGAAATTCTCCTCATTTTGGGGCAAAACTCAGAAATTCCACTTATTTTGGGGTAAAATTCCAGAAATTTCTTTTATTTTGGGGCAAAATTGCAGAAATTTCACATATATTGGGGCAAAATTGCAGAAATTTCACTTATTTCCAGAAAAAAGGCAGAAATTTTCCTTATTTTGAAGCAAAAACGCAAAAATTCCTAAAATTTTGTGGCAAAAATGCAGAAATTCCCCTTATTTTGAGATAAAAAGGCTGAAATTCCCCTTATTTGGAGGCAATAAGGCAGAAATTTCCCTTATTTTGGGGCAAAATTGCAGAAATTTCACTTATTTCAGGGTAATAAGTCAGAAGTTTTCCTTAATTTGGGCCAAAAAAAAAAACCAGAAATTCCCTTTGTTTTGGGAGAAAAAGACAGAAATTCCACTTATTAAGAGGCAAAAAAGCAGAAATTCCCCTTATTTTGAAGCAAAAATGAAGAAATTTCCCTTTTTTATGGCAAAAAGGTATGCATTCTTCTTATTTTCGGGCAAAAAGGCAGAAATTCCCTCTATTTTGGAGCAAAATTGCAGAAATTCCCCTAATTGTGGGGCAAAAATGCAGAAATTCCCTATATGTTTGGGCAAGAAGACAGAAATTCGCCTTACTTTGGGGCAAAACTCAGAAATTCCACTTATTTTGTGGCAAAATTCGAATAATTTCCCTTATTTTGGGGCAAAATTGCAGAAATTTCACTTATTTCAGGGAAAAAAAGCAGAAATTTTCTTATTTTGGGGCAAAAAAGCAGAAATTCCTAATATTTTGTGGCAGAAATGCAGAAATTCCCCTTATTTTGAGGTAAAACGGCTGAAATTCCCCTTATTTGGGGGCAAAAAGCCAGAAATTTCCCTTATGTTTTGGCAAAATTGCAGAAATTTCACTTATTTCAGGGTAATAAGTCAGAAATTTTTCTTATTTTGGGGCAAAAAAGACAAAAATTCCCTTTGTTTTGGGGGAAAAAGACAGAAATTCTACTTATTAAGAGGCAAAAAAGCAGAAATTCCCCTTATTTTGGACTAAAAATGAAGAAATTTCCCTTTTTTATGGCAAAAAGGTATGCATTCTTCTTATTTTCGGGCAAAAAAGCAGAAATTCCCTTTATTTTGGAGCAAAATTGCAGAAATTCCCCTAATTGTGGGGCAAAAAGGCAGAAATTCCCTATATGTTGGGGCAAAAAGACAGAAATTCTCTTTATTTTGGGGCAAAACTCAGAAATTCCACTTATTTTGGGGCAAAATTCCAGAAATTTCCCTTATTTTGGGGCAAAATTGCAGAAATTTCACTTATTTTGGGGCAAAATTGCAGAAATTTCACTTATTTCAGAAAAAGAAGCAGAAATTTTCTTATTTTGGGGCAAAAAAGCAGAAATTTCTTTTATTATAGTACAAAATTGCAGAAATTTTTCTTATTTTGGGGCAAAACGGCAGAAATTTCCCATATTTTGGGGCAAAAATGCAGAAATTCCCCTTATTTTGAGGTAAAAACACTGAAATTCCCTTTATTTGGGGGCAAAAAGGCAAAAATTTCCCTTATTTTGGGGCAAAATTTCTGAAATTTCACTTATTTCAGGGTAATAAGTCAGAAATTTTCTTTATTTTGGGGCAAAAAAGACAGAAATTCTCTTTGTTTTGGGGGAAAAAGACAGAAATTCCACATATTTAGAGGTAAAAAAGCAGAAATTCCCCTTATTTTGGAGCAAAAGTAAAAAATTTTGTTCCGCGCAAGTTGTCTCGCCTGCAAGAACGATGCGGCACACACAGGATCCTTCTGTAGCAAGCTTTAATAACTCTTGAGAGGGAGAGCCAAAGCTATACAAAGCGGAGACCCTGAGTGCACCAAACCCTCCCCTTATATAGGGGTTTTGTCTCGCCTCGGACGTGGCGCCTCCTGATGGGCTAGGGCCAAATCATGCGATGTGATGTCAGAAGCGAGCACCCGGGTCTAGGGGCGTGGCTAGGCTTTAGGCGGGCATGCTGTGGTTATTTACCGTTGTTCCTTAACAGAAACCAGCGCCATCTTGCAATGGCATGTAGGGCGGCGCCCCACATCTCCCCCTTTATTATTTATTACAAGGCCAGCCGGACACCCAAAAAAAAAAAAACGAGGGTGGAGATAGAGGCCATTCTCCTCGAATGATCATGGCGCACAATTAGTTGCGTGCAGTCAAGACTATGTACAAGCACCCCATCAGGGTTGTTGACGTTACCCTAACAGGGCCCTGACCGGTCTCTCTGCCGTTTTGTGAGGGAGGGACACTGGGGCAGGCAACCCTCTGCAAGAAGGCTTGTCTCCCAGAGAAGGCGGGGGCAACTTCTCTGTGCGATGCCCTTTGCTCTACAACCCTCTTGGGCTGCTCAAGCCTGACACTCATCCTCGTGCAGTGTGTCTAAGGACACAGAGGGTGCAAGAACTATCAGGCCGGCGACCGGCTGCCTACTGTTTCAGAGCCGCGAGCCAAATGCCTGCCGAAGCTCCCTGTTCTAGGGCGACAAGCGCCTGAGTCATCATCATCTTATCTCTTTTTGTTTGATTATAAAATTTGCAAAGCAACCAAAGAATAAACACAAGTCCAAGGCTAAACAAAACCCCGAACAAACCCACTCCCACCCATTCCTTAAAGTAGGACAGCGCAGATGAAATCCAGGGGACGAATCCTTCGGTCAGCGATAAATCAAGGCGTGTGGAGTTAATCTGCAGGATGGCCGTGCGAAGTTCTCTCAGGGTCTGGTCAAACTCCACCGACCAGTTCTGCAAAATGTGCTGAGACAAAGCCTTAGAAAGATTAGCAGCTTTAGTAAATTTTTCATATTGGACCGAGGTCACACACAGTCCAGGCAGGCGGTTTTCACACCCCAGTTGAGCAATCTGCCACAGTACATCTATCTGTTCTTGCACCAGATCTATACGCTGGTTGACTATCAGTAGTCCTCCTTGGATTTGGGTATAAGCCAAATGCCCAGCCTCCATGGCTGTAGTTACAATGGAGGAAAGTTCATTAATGCTGGCTGCGGCTTGTACTGTGCTGGACAACGCCAGGGCAGAAGCAGTTACAGAGGCAGCCATGGCTGTGGCAGCAATGATGCCCACAATCAGGGCTGAAATTCCAAAGTCTCTTTTTTTCTCTGAAGAGGGTCAAAGAGCTCTGGGCTTCTACAGGGATGGGGACAAACCTTGGCAGACGAGCCACCAAGGCAAAGGAAAACTCGGAAGCATTCCAACAGAGAGCATAATAACAGGAGTGAATTCTACAATCAAGCTCAGAAAAGCTTTCATTAAATGATGTATTACTCAAAATCCATAAAAAGGGGGGCCAAACACACACAGGAGTGGGGGAAAAGGTCTTTTCTGTGTGGGTAGAAGATCTGGCCCCAATGCTGGCTTTATTATAGCCATCGGGGTTAAGTCTGAACAGCTACCGTTAGAACCACAAAGGATCCAGAGATCAAATGGGCTACCAGAGGCTCCTGTGTTTTCTTTACCATTAAGGCTAACCACATTTCCTGTGTTATCTGACAAGAGCGGGGACAGGGAAAAATATGGGCCGACCTCGCCTACCATGCGCGACTGGCACCCCGACCAGGGTAAGATATGGCGCATGTCTTTTTTTGCTCGGCAAAACGAGGCTAACTTTGGCTGCTTTAAGTTTTCTGAATAGCTTGAGCGGGGCCAGGTTCCAGTAAGCTCTGTATAGAAGATCTGGCCCCAATGGGTCTTATTATCCCAACCATTAACAATATTAGACACAGACTGAACATGCAGCCCCAGGCACCCAGGGGTTGTTGAATTAAGGACAAAACATAAGCTCCCAGGGAGATAATGAGTTCTATTGTCTATGACCCTTTCTATCTGTGAATCCCAGGGAAGAAAGGGCAAACCTAGTTCTCTATCCGTAGTAAAGAACCGAGGGAAAATTTGGGCATTATACATCACCGGCATGGGAAAAGGGAAAGTTGACATTATCCCCCATCGATACTCATGAGCAGACATTCCCGCCAGCGTTGTCATCAGCAGAAGCCGGAGGACAGTCATCTTCCTGGGTGATTGTGCGTGTTAATTGCTCTGGGACCCAGAGTGGATTTTCTTCAGTCTGTGCGAAAACACAAACAGCTCCCCTGGATCTTATAAGGATAGGATCCGGGCCTCTCCATTTGTTAGATAGGACATATTTCCATTTTACCATTTCTTTTGGCCTTTTTGGCTCGGAGCAGTGCCTGTCAGCAGCACTCCGGCCCTCATCATCCAAATTTAGAAAATTCAATGTAAAGAGAGCCATAGAGAGCGCCACTCTCGGGCCATGGGGTAAATCATCCATAATACCCCCCTTTTGTTTATCTTTTTCTGATGACGAATATGGGGGTATTCCACGGGGAAGTAGAGGGCTCGATGTTTCCCTGAGCAAGTTGGTTTTCTACAATGTCTATTGCTTCCCTTAATTTTTCAGAGGTAAGAGGCCACTGGGGAACCCACACCGGATCCTCTGTATTCCACGGAATGGGTCGTGTTACCCCAGTGGCACCTAGGAAAAACCCAGACCTGTTTTATCAGTGTGTGTCCGTGGAGAAACGGGGCGTGGGTCTCCTTGTTCATATTTTCCTAAACCAAATCCCTCTTGATATCCATGTTTTTCCATCATGTCTCTCACATGGGGCGAATACTCATTTGTAAGAGTTAGCCCTAAGTCAGTCATAACATCTCGACCCCAGAGGTTAACTGGCAATGGCAACACATATGGGGTAAATGTCCCTGTTTCTCCTTCAGCCATTTTCCAGACCAGGGCTTCAGTGCTCATGTCTGGACTGGATTGATACCCTAGCCCTTGAAAGGAATGAGATGACTTAGTAAGGGGCCATCTTTTTGGCCACCAATGGGAAGAAATGATGCTCTTGTCTGCCCCTGTATCTAAAATGCCCTCGAAGCTTTTGCCACAAATGGTTAATGTCAGGCGTGGGTGAGTTTCTAAGGTTAATGTTAAGTAGGCTGAGTCTGTCCCAGAGGACCCCATCTGGTTTTTACTCTTTTGTATAGGTTCTCCGGGGGCGAGGAGCAGTAAAACTTGGGCTATACGGTCCCCCTTTTGTACAGAAAACACCCCCTGGGGGCTTGCACACAAAATTTGGATCTCAGGGACATGTTGATTATCAATAATTCCTGGGTAAACAATTAGTCCGCGGGCAGTAAGTGCACCACGGCCAATAATCAGGCCCACCGTATCTTTGGGCAAAGGGGGGTGTAGTGGTTGTGCAGGGACTGGGCACACCCCCATCAGAGGCATTAATAAGATTGAGGTGGCGGCACGCAAGTCCATTCTTGAGTGTCCAGCTGCGGGCTCCCCTTGGATAGAGATTGGGCCTTGACAAATGGAGTTCTGTATTTTTGTGGGCCCCGGAACCGGGGGCCCACTGGCCCGTTTTTTGGCTCCTCATTGGCTGAGTTTTGAAGGGGTAGTAAGAGGTTGCCCCTCAAATCTCTGACCGATCTACATTGATTGGTCGTATGATAAACTTTTTGACATCTGGAGCACAATGTAGGAGCCTTACATTCTTTCTTTGGCTCTTGACAGTCTCTTGCCAGATGTCCAGGCCTTTTGCAATTAAAGCAAGTGCGTTCTCGCCCAGTAGGGGGAGGCCGCCTCTGCGCCTGTAGGATGGCGGCAGCAAGTCCTGTATTACTCAAAGGTCTGCCAATGTCTCTACAGATTCTAAGCCAATTTTGTAGGCCCTTATTTTTTCTAGGGGCTATGGCATTTTTGCATTCTTGGGAGGCTTGTTCATAAATTAACTGTTCTAGAAAAGGACCCACGGCATCAGGGTCTCCAAAAATTTTGCCTGCGGCATCCATCATTCGTGCCACATAGTCCGAAAAAGGTTCTTGGGGGCCTTGGAGAATTTTTGTGAGCTGGTTGCCTCCTTCCTCTTTCTTATTTAACGCCTTCCATGCCCTGATGGCCGTACCAAACACCTGGGCGTAGGCTCCCCATGGATAATTTGCCTGATCTGCCGAAAAGCAGCCCTGCCTGGTAAGAAGGTCAAAGCTCCAATCCCTTTGTTCAGCCTTAAGCGCAGAAGCATTAGCCCGCGCCTGACTTTGCACTGCCTCATGCCACAATGCCTTCCATTCCATATACTGACCCATACTAGGGAGGGCAGCCTTAGCGATGGTTTGCCAATCAGCGGGTGTTAAGGCATTTAATGCCAGTTGCTCCAACTGCATGATTGTGAAATTGGCATTGGGACCATATTCCCTTACTGATTTTGCAATCTTTTTTAATTGGTTAAATTCAACAGGGGCATAAACTCTGGCATTGTCAGGACTCTCAAAAACCGGGAAAGCAAGGCTGAGCTGATGGCGGACTTTGTCTGTAAGGCGCGAAACAGCCTTGGGGCGGGTCTCGTAGGGCGGCGGAGCCGACGGGGCCGTAGGGGCCACTGAGGCTGGCCTGGGGGAAGCCTTTACTTGAGCTCGTGGTTCAGGCCCTGAACGCGGCGCCCGGTTGGTCGCAAGGTTCCTGTGCCACCGCTCATCAGGGTGATATCTTTCTCCTTCATATTGTGCAGCTTCTTCTTCTAGATCTGCTTCCTCTTCTGCATCTAACCTTTCATCCTCCTCTTCAGAGGAATCTCTAGGGGGTGCTGACGCGAAGCGCCGCAAGTTCTTGTGTTGGATAAATGAGGCCTGTCTTAAAACGAGGCCGGGCAACAGGTTCCCACCATGAGTCGGACCCTCTATCAGGTGAGACGGGCCTGGGGCCCAGTCTTCTCTCCCGCCCTATCTTCGGGTCTGCGGGAGGGCCTTTTTCACTTATATGTCTAGGGGGATATGTTTTGGCGCGCACACCCATCCTCTCACTACGTTCAGATTCTGACATGCCATCTTGCACAGTTTCTAGGACCATCTGTCCTTCTCTTTTAACCTCTTCGCAGGCCTCATCCTCCAGGCAGTTTTTTACCATTTCCACAGAGTGAGCAGCCCCCATAATGGGGAAGAGTGACGACGGCTTATCTACGTCCGCTTTATGTCATTCTCAATAGGTCTCGGCACAAAACAGCGGCTGATCTACGCCCGACTTATGTTTGCGAAGAAATCAAAAGTAATCTTCGCTCGAAGCTCCCTTATCTACGGGAGACTTAAGAGGTGCCACGGGGTGGTGGGCAGAGCTGCTTATCTACGCCAGTCTGACCTGCCTTGATAGCAAACCCTCAACACCACCACCGATGTTCACAGAGGTAGGAGGTGAGGATGAAGAACAAAAGAACAAGAACAAGTCCAACTATCGCCTCTGGGAGACCTACTAACGAACCGGAGAGACCCAATAAATGAGAGAGAGGAGAAAAATCTGACATACCTTTCTGAAGCGTAGTCTGCGCTACAGTTCTGAATCCACCCCACCACGGGGGGGGGGTCTCCGGAGGTGCGGACAATGGTCTGGTCAAAATTTTCCCGGGTTTCGGCACCAGATGTCCCGCACAAGATGTCTCGCCCGCAAGAACGACGCGGCACACACAGGATCCTTCTGTAGCAAGCTTTAATAACTCTTAAGAGGGAGAACCAAAGCTATACAAAGCAGAGACCCTGAGTGCACCAAACCCTCCCCTTATATAGGGGTTTTGTCTCGCCTCAGATGTGGCGCCTCCTGATGGGCTAGGGCCAAATCATGCGATGTGATGTCAGAAGCGAGCACCCGGGTCTAGGGGCATGGCTAGGCTTTAGGCAGGCTTGCTCTGGATATTTACCGTTGTTCCTTAACGGAAACCAGCGCCATCTTTCACTGGCATGTAGGGGGGCGCCCCACAGAAATTTCCCTTTTTTATAGCAAAAAGGTATGCATTCTTCTTAATTTCGGGCAAAAAAGGCAAAAATTCCCCGTATTTTGAAGCAAAATTGCAGAAATTTTCCTAATTGTGGGGCAAATAGGGAGAAATTCCCTATATGTTGGGACAAAAAGACAGAAATTCTCCTTATTTTGGGGCAAAACTCAGAAATTCCACTTATTTTGGGGCAAAATTCCAGAAATTTCCCATATTTTGGGGCAAAATTGCAGAAATTTCACTTATTTTGGGGCAAAATTGCAGAAATTTCACTTATTTCGGGGAAAAAAGCAGAAATTTTTTTATTTTGGAGCAAAAAGGCAGAAATTTCTTTTATTTTGGTAAAAAATTGAAGAAATTTTTTTTATTTTGGGCAAAAATGCATAAATTTCTGATATTTTGGGGCAAAAATGCAGAAATTCCCCTTATTTTGAGGTAAAAAGGGTGAAATTCCCCTTATTTTGGGGCAAAAAGGCAGAAATTCCCCTTATTTTGGAGCAAAAAGCAGACATTTCCTTTATTTTGGGGAAAAATTTTAGAAATTTAACTTATTTCAGGGCAAAAAGTCAGAAATTCCCTTTATTTTGGGGCAAAAAGACAGAAATTCCGTTTATTTTTGGGGAAAAGTCAGAAATTGCACTTATTTTGAGTCAAAAAGTCGGAAAATCCCCTTATTTTGGGGTTAAAATGAAGAAATTTCCCTTTTTTATGGCAAAAAGGTATAAATTCCCTTTATTTTCGGGCAAATAGGCAGAAATTCCCCGTATTTTGGAGCAAAATTGCAGAAATTCCACTAATTTTGGGGCAAAAACACAGAACTTCCCCTTATTTTGGGGCAAAACTGCAGAAATTTCACTTATTTCGTGGCAAAATGGCAGAAATTCCATTTACTATCGGCGAAAAAGGCAGAAAATACCCGTATTTTGGAGCAAAATTGCAGAAATTCACCTAATTTGGGGGTAAAACATGCAGTAATTTTCTTTATTTTGGGGCAAAAAGGCAGAAATTCCCCTTATTTTGGGTCAAAAGGCAGAAATTCCCCTTATTTTAGGGCAAAATTGCAGAAATTTCCCTTATTTGGGGATAAAAAACAGAAATTCCCTTTATTTTGGGGCAAAATTGCAGAAAATTCCTTTATTATGGGGAAAAATTGCAGAAATTTCTTTTATTGTAAGGCAAAATTGCAGAAATTTCACTTATTTCAGAGAAAAAAAGCAAAAATTTTTCTTATTTTAGGGCAAAATTCAGAAATTCCCATTATTTTGGGGCAAAAAGGCAGAAATTCACCTTATATTGGGATAAAATTGCACACATTTCACATATTTCAGGGCAAAAAAGCAGAAATTCACCTTATTTGGTGATAAAATTGCAGAAATTTCCCTTGTTTGGGGGCAAAAAAGCAGAAAATCCCCTTAATTTCAGGCAAAAAGGCAGAAATTCCCCGTATTTTGGAGCAAAATTGCAGAAATTCCCCTAATATTGGGGCAAAAATGCCGAAATTCCCTTTATTTGGGGCAAATCGACAGAAGTTCCCCTTTTTTTTTCGGGAAAAGAGGCAGAAATTCCCTTTATTTTGAAGCAAAATTGCAGAAACTCCCCTAATTTTGGGGCAAAAAGGCAGAAATTCCCTTTATTTTAGGGCAACAATTCAGAAATTCTTTTTATTTCGGGGCAAAAATCAGAAATTTCCCTTTTTTGGGGCAAAATTTTAGAAATTTCTTTTATTTTGGTACAGAATTGCAGAAATTTTTCTTATTTTGTGGCAAAAAGGCAGAAACTTTTCATATTTTGGTGCAAAAATGCTAAAATTCCCCTTATTTTGAGGTAAAATGCTGAAATTCCCCATATTTTGGGGCAAAAACGCAGAAATTCTCCTCATTTTGTGGCAAAAAGACACAAATTTCCCTTATATTCGGGCCAAATTGCAGAAATTTCATTTATTTCAGGTCAAAAAGTCAGAAATTACTTTTATTTTGGGGCAAAAAGCAGAAATTTCTTTTAATTTGGTACAAAATTGAATAAATTTTCCTTATTTTGGAACAAAAAGTCAGAAATTCCCCATATTTTGGGCAAAAGGCAGAAATTCCCCTTATTTTGAGGTAAAAAGGCTGAAATTTCCCTTATTTGGGGACAAAAAGGCAGAAATTTCACTTATTTTGGGGCAAAAAGTCAGAAATTTTTTTTATTTTGGCAGAAAATTGCAGAAATTTTTCTTATTTTGGGGCAAAAAGGCAGAAATTTCCATATTTTAGGGCAAAAATGCAGAAATTTCCCTTATTTTAAGGTAAAAGGGCTGAAATTCCCTTTATTTGGGGGCAAAAAGGCAGAAATTTTTTTTTATTTTGGGGCAAAATTGCAGAAATTTCTTTTATTTCAGGATAATAAATCAGAAATTTTCCTTATTTTGGGGCAAAAAAGACAGAAATTCCCTTTGTTTTGGGGGAAAAAGACAGAAATTCCACTTATTTAGAGGCAAAAAAGCAGAAATTCCCCATATTTTGGAACAAAAATGAAGAAATTTTCATTTTTTATGGCAGAAAGGTATTCATTCTTTTTATTTTCGGGCAAAAAGGCAGAAATTCCCCGTATTTTGGAGCAAAATTACAGAAATTCCCCTAATTGTGGGGCAAAAAGGCAGAAATTGCCTATATGTTCGGGCAAAAAGACAGAAATTCTCCTTAATTTGGGGCAAAACTCAGACATTCCACTTATTTTGGGGCAAAATTCCAGAAATTTCCCTTATTTTGGGGCAAAATTCAGAAATTTCACTTATTTTGGGGCAAAATTGCAGAAATTTCACTTATTTCAGGGAAAAAAAAGGAGAAATTTTCTTATTTTGGGGCAAAAAGGCAGAAATTTCTTTTATTTTGTTACAAAATTGCAGAAATTTTTCTTATTTTGGGCAAAAAGGCAGAAATTTCCCATATTTTGGGACAAAAATGCAGAAATTCCCCTTATTTTGAGGTAAAAAGGCTGAAATTTCCCTTATTTTGCGGCAAAAAGGCAGAAATTCCCCTTATTTTGGGGTAAAAAGCATACATTTCTCTTATTTTGGGGAAAAATTTTAGAAATTTAACTTATTTCAGGGCAAAAAGTCAGAAATTCCCTTTATATTGGGGCAAAAAACAGAAATTCTGTTTATTTTTGGGGAAAAGTCAATAATTGCACTTATTTTGAGTCAAAAAGGTGGAAAATCTTCTTATTTTGTTGTAAAAATGAAGAAATTTTTTTTTATGGCAAAAAATTATACATTCCTTTTATTTTCGGGCAAAAAGGCAGAAATTCCCCAAAATTTCGAGCAAAATTGCAGAAATTCCTCTAATTTTGGGGCAAAAACGCAGAACTTCCCCTAGTTTTGGGGTAAAACTGCAGAAATTTTACTTATATCGCGGCAAAATGGCAGAAATTCCCTTTACTTTCGGCGAAAAAGTCAGAAAATCCCCGTATTTTGGAGCAAAATTGCAGAAATTCACCTAATTTTGGGGTAAAACATGCAGTAATTTTCTTTATTTTGGAGCAAAAAGGCAGAAATTCCCCTTATTTTGGGGCAAAAGGCAGAAATTTCCCTTATTTTAGGGCAAAATTGCAGAAATTTCCCTTATTTGGGGACAAAAAACAGAAATTCCCTTTATTTTGGGGCAAAATTGCAGAAAATTCCTTTATTATGGGCAAAAATTGCAGAAATTTCTTTTATTTTAAGGCAAAATTGCAGAAATTTCACTTATTTCAAAGAAAAAATGCAAAAATTTTTCTTATTTTAGGGCAAAATTCAGAAATTCTCATTATTTTGGGGCAAAAAGGCAAAATTTCACCTTATTTTGGGGTAAAATTTCAGACATTTCACATATTTCAGGGCAAAAAGGCAGAAATTCCTCTAGTTTGGGGGCAAAAAGGCAGAAATTCCCCTTATTTGGGGATAAAATTGCAGAAATTTCCCTTGTTTGGAGGCAAAAAGGCAGAAAATCCCCATAATTTCGGGCAAAAAGGCAGAAATTTTTTGTAGTTTGGAGCAAAATTTCCGAAATTCTCCTAATATTGGGGCAAAAATGCAGAAATTCCCTTTATTGGGGCAAATCGGCAGAAGTTCCCCTTATTTTCAGGAAAAGAGGCAGAAATTCTCTGTATTTTGAAGCAAAATTGAAGAAACTCCCCTAATTTGGGGGCAAAAAGGCAGAAATTCCCTTTATTTTGGGGCAAAAATACAGAAATTCTCCTTATTTCGGGGCAAAAATCAAAATTTCCCCTATTTTGCGGCAAAATTTTAGAAATTTCTTTTATTTTGGTACAGAATTGCAGAATTTTTTCTTATTTTGTAGCAAAAAGGCAGAAATTTTCCATATTTTGGTGCAAAATGGCTGAAATTCCCCTTATTTTGAGGTTAAATGCTGAAATTCCCCATATTTTGGGGCAAAAAGGCAGAAATTCCTTTCATTTTGGGGCAAAAAGGAACAAATTTCCCTTATTTTCGGGCCAAATTGCATAAATTTCATTGATTTCAGGGCAAAAAGTCAGAAATAACTTTTATTTTGGGGCAAAAAGCATAAATTTCTTTAATTTTGGTACAAAATTGAAGAAATTTCCTTATTTTGGAACAAAAAGTCAGAAATTCCCCATATTTTGGGGAAAAGGCAGAAATTCCACTTATTTTGAGGTAAAAAGGCTGAAATTCCCGTTATTTTGGGGCAAAAAGGCAGAAATTCCCTTTACTTTGTGGCAAAAACGCAGAAATTCCCGTTAATTGAGGCAGAAAAGCAAAAATTTTCCTTATTTGTTGGCAATAAGGCAGAAATTCCCCATATTTTGTGGCAAAAAGGCAGAAATTCCCCTTATTTGGAGGTAAAATGCTGAAATTCCCCTTATTTTGGCAAAAAAGCAAAAATTCCCCTTATTTTGGGGCAAAATTGCAGAAATTTCACTTATTTCAAGGCAAAAAGTCAGAAATTTGCCTTATTTTGGGGGAAAAAGCAGAAATTCTCCTAATTTTGGGGCCAAAAACAGAAATTCCACTTATTTTGGGGTAAAATTGTGGAAATTTCAAATATTTCAGCGCAAAAAGGCCGAAATTCCACTTTATTTCTTGCAATAAGACAGAAATTCCCCGTATTTTGGAGCAAAATTTCAGAAATTTCCCTTATATTGGTACAAAAATGCAGAAAAATCCCCTAATTAGGGGGAAAAAAGGCAGAAATTCCCTATATATTTGGGCAAAAAGAAAGAAATTCTCCTTATTTTGGGGGCAAAAAGGCAGAAATTTCCCTTATTTTGTGGCAAAATTGCAGAAATTTCACTTATTTTGGGGCAAAATTGCAGAAATTTCACTTATTTCAGGGAAAAAAAGCAGAAATTTTCTTATTTTGGGGCAAGAAGGCAGAAATTTCTTTTATTTTAGTACAAAATTGCAGAATTTTTTTTTATTTTAGGCAAAAAGCAGAAATTTCCCATATTTTGGGGCAAAAATGCAGAAATTCTCCATATTTTCAGGTAAACATGCTGAAATTCCCCTTATTTTGAAGCAAAAATGCAGAAATTCCCTTATTTGGGGGAAAAAGCAGACATTTCCCTTATTTTGGGGAAAAATTTTAGAAATTTAACTTATTTCAGGGCAAAAAGTCAGAAATTCCCTTTATTTTGGGGCAAAAAGACAGAAATTCCGTTTATTTTTGGGGAAAAGTCAGAAATTGCACTTATTTTGAGTCAAAAAGGCGGAAAATCCCCTTATTTTAGGGTAAAAATGAAGAAATTTCCCCTTTTTATGGCAAAAAGATATACATTCCCTTTATTTTCGGGCAAAAAGGCAGAAATTCCACGTATTTTGGAGCAAAGGTACAGAAATTCCCCTTATTTTGAAGCAAAAACGCAGAACGTCCCCTTATTTGGGGTAAAACTGCAGAAATTTCACTTATTTCACGGCAAAATGGCAGAAATTTCTTTTATTTTCGGCGAAAAAGGCAGAAAATCCCCATATTTTGGAGCAAAATTGCAGAAATTCACCTAATTTTGGGGTAAAACATGCAGTAATTTTCTTTATTTTGGAGCAAAAAGGCAGAAATTCCCCTTATTTTGGGGCAAAAGGCAGAAATTTCCCTTATTTGGGGACAAAAAACAGAAATTCCCTTTATTTTGGGGCAAAATTGCAGAAAATTCTTTTATTATGGTTAAAATTGCAGAAATTTCATTTATTTTAAGGCAAAATTGCAGAAATTTCTTCTATTTCAAAGAAAAAAAGCAAAAATGTTTCTTATTTTAGAGCAAAATGCAGAAATTCTCATTATTTTGGGGCAAAAAGGCAGAAATTCACCTTATTTTGGGGTAAAATTGCAGACATTTCACATATTTCAGCGCAAAAAGGCAGACATTCCCCTTATTTGGTGGCAAAAAGAAAAATATTTCCCTTATTTGTGGATAAAATTGCAGAAATTTCCCTTGTTTGGGGGCGAAAAGTCAGAAAATCCCCATAATTTCGGGCAAAAAGGCAGAAATTCCCCGTATTTTGGAGCAAAATTGCAGAAATTCCCCTAATATTGGGGCAAAAATGCAGAAATTCCCTTTATTTAGGGCAAAAAGATAGAAGTTCCCCTTATTTTCAGGAAAAGAGGCAGAAATTCTCTCTATTTTGAAGCAAAATTGCAGAAACTCCCCTAATTTGGGGGCAAAAAGGCAGAAATTCCCTTTATTTTGGGGCAAAAATACAGAAATTCTCCTTATATCGGGGCAAAAATCAAAATTTCTTTTATTTTGGGGCAAAATTTTAGAAATTTCTTTTATTTTGGTACAGAATTGCAGAATTTTTTTTTATTTTGTAGCAAAAAGGCAGAAATTTTCCATATTTTGGTGCAAAAAGGCTGAAATTCCCCTTGTTTTGAGGTAAAATGCTGAAATTCCCCATATTTTGGGGCAAAAAGGCAGAAATTCCCCTCATTTTGGGGCAAAAAGGCACAAATTTCCCTTATTTTCAGTCCAAATTGCAGAAATTTCATTTATTTCAGGGCAAAAAGTCAGAAATTACATTTATTTTGGGGCAAAAAGCATAAATTTCTTCAATTTTGGTACAAAATTGAAGAAATTTTCATTATTTTGGAACAAAAAGTCAGAAATTTCCCATATTTTGGGGAAAAGGCAGAAATTCCCCTTATTTTGAGGTAAAAAGGCTGAAATTCCCCTTATTTGGGGGCAAAAAGCAGAAATTCTCCTAATTTTGGGGCCAAAAACAGAAATTCCTCTTATTTTGGGGTAAAATTGTGGAAATTTCAAATATTTCAGGGCAAAAAGGCAGAAATTCCACTTTATTTATTGCAATAAGACAGAAATTCTCTGTATTTTGGAGCAAAATTTTAGAAATTCCCCTTATATTAGTGCAAAAATGCAGAAATTCCCTTTATTTTGGTTCAATAAGGCAGACATTCCCTGTATTTTGCAGCAAAATTGCACATATTCCCCTAATTTTGAGGGAAAATGAAGAAATTCACATTATTTTGGGGCAAGAAGAGAGAAATTCTCCTTATTTCAGGGCAAAAAGTCAGAAATTCCCCTTAATTTGGGGCAAAATTCCAAAATTTTTTTTTATTTTGGGGCAAAATTGCAGAAATCTCCCTTATTTTGTGGCAAAATTACAGAAATTTCACATATTTCAGGGAAAAAACGCAGAAATTTCTCTTATTTTGGGGCAAAAGAGCAGAAATTGCTTTTATTTTGGTACAAAATTGCAGAAATTTTCTTTATTTTGGGGCAAAAATGCAGAAATTCCTCATATTTTAGTGCAAAAAGGCAGCGATTCCCCTTATTACGAGGTAAAAAGGCTGAAATTTCCCTTATTTTGGGGCAAAAAGACAGAAATTCCCCTTATTTTGTGGCAAAAAGGCAGAAATTTCCCTTATTTTGGGGCAAAATTGCAGAAATTTCACTTATTTCAGGGTAATAAGTCAGAAATTTTCTTTATTTTGGAGCAAAAATAAAAAAGAAATTCCCTTTGTTTTGGAAGAAAGAGACAGAAATTCCACTTATTTAGAGGCAAAAAGCAGAAATTTCCTTAATTGTGGGGCAAAAATGCAGATATTCCCTATATGTTGGGGCAAAAAGACAGAAATTCTCTTTATTTTGGGAAAAAAACTCAGAAATTCCACATATTTTGGGGCAAAATTCCAGAAAATTCCCTTATTTTGGAACAAAATTGCAGATATTTCACTTATTTTGGGGCAAAATTGCAGAAATTTCACTTATTTCAGGGAAAAAAGGGAGAAATTTTCTTATTTTGGGGCAAAAAGGCAGAAATTTCTTTTATTTTGGTACAAAATTGCAGAAATTTTTCTTATTTTGGGCAAAAAGGCAGAAATTTCCCATATTTTGGTGCAAAAATGCTGAAATTCCCCTTATTTTGAGGTAAAAAGGCTGAAATTCCCATTATTGGGGGCAAAAAGGCAGAAATTTACCTTATTTTGGGGCAAAATTGCAGAAATTTCACTTATTTCAGGGTAATAAGTCAGAAATTTTCCTTATTTTGGGGCAAAAAAGAAAGAAATTCCCTATGTTTTGGAGAAAAAAAAAAGAAATTCCACTTATTTAGAGGCAAAAAAGCAGAATTTCCCCTTATTTTGGAGCAAAAATGAAGAAATTTCCCTTTTGTATGGCAAAAAGGTATGCATTCTTCTTATTTTCGGGCAAAAAAGCAGAAATTATCCGCATTTTGGAGCAAAATTGCAGAAAATCCCCTAATTGTGGGGCAAAAAGGCAGAAATTCCCTATATATTGGGGCAAAAGAAAATAAATTCTCCTTATTTTGGGGCAAAACTCAGAAGTTGCACTTATTTTGGGGCAAAATTGCAGAAATTTCACTTATTTCAGAAAAAAAAGCAGAAATTTTCTTATTTTGGGGCAAAAAGGCAGAAATTTCTTTTGTTTTAGTACAAAATTGCAGAAATTTTTTTTTATTTTGAAGCAAAAAGGCAGAAATTTCCCATATTTTGGGGCAAAAAGGCAGAAATTCCCTTTATTTTGATGTAAAAAGGCTGAAATTCCCTCTATTTGGGGTCAAAAAGGCAGCAATTTCCCTTATTTTGTGGCAAAATTGCAGAAATTTCACTTATTTTGGGGCAAAATTGCAGAAATTTCACTTATTTCAGGGAAAAAAAGCAGAAATTTTCTTATTTTGGGGCAAAAAGGCAGAAATTTCTTTTATTTTGGTACAAAATTGCATAAATTTTTCTTATTTTGGGCAAAAAGACAGAAATTTCCCATATTTTGGAGCAAAAATGCAGAAATTCTCCATATTTTCAGGTAAAAATGCTGAAATTTCCCTTATTTTGAAGCAAAAAGGCAGAAATTCCCTTATTTTGGGGCAAAAAGCAGACATTTCTCTTATTTTGGGGAAAAATTTTAGAAATTTAACTTATTTCAGGGCAAAAAGTCAGAAATTCCCCTTATTTTGGGGCAAAAAGACAGAAATTTCATTTATTTTTGGGGAAAAGTCAGAAATTGCACTTATTTTGATTCCAAAAGGCAGAAAATCCCCTTATTTTGGGGTAAAAACGAAGAAATTTCCCTTTTTTATGGCAAAAAAATATACATTCCCTTTATTTTCGGGCAAAAAGGCAGAAATTCCACGTATTTTGGAGAAAAAGTGCAGAAATTTCCTTAATTTTGGGGCAAAAACGCAGAACTTCACCTTATTTTGGGGTAAAACTGCCGAAATTTCACTTATTTAAGGCAAAATGGCAGAAATTCCCTTTATTTTCGGCAAAAAAGGCAGAAAATCCCCGTACTTTGGAGCAAAATTGCAGAAATTCACCTAATTTTGGGTAAAACATGCAGTAATTTTCTTTATTTTGGGGCAAAAAGGCAGATATTCCTCTTATTTGGGGGCAAAAGGCAAGAATTCCCCTTATTTTAGGGCAAAATTGCAGAAATTTCCCTTATTTGGGGACAAAAAACAGAAATTCCCTTTATTTTGGGGCAAAATTGCAGAAAATTCCCTTATTATGGGGAAAAATTGCAGAAATTTCTTTTATTTTAAGGCAAAATTGCAGATATTTCACTTATTTCAGAGAAAAAAAGCCAAAATTTTTCTTATTTTAGGGCAAAATTCAGAAATTCCCATTATTTTGGGGCAAAAAGGCAGAAATTCACCTTATTTTGGGGTAAAATTTTAGACATTTCACATATTTCAGGGCAATAAGGCAGAAATTCCCATTATTTGGGGGCAAAAATGCAGAAATTCCCCTTATTTGGGGATAAAATTGCAGAAATTTCCCTTTTTGGGGGGCAAAAAGGCAGAAAATCCCCTTAATTTTGGGCAAAAAGACAGATATTCCCCGTATTTTGGAGCAAAATTGCAGAAATTCCCCTAATATTGGGGCAAAAATGAAGAAATTCCCTTTATTTGGGGCAAATTGGCAGAAGTTCCTCTTATTTTTGGGAAAAGAGGCAGAAATTCCCTGTATTTTGAAGCAAAATTGCAGAAACTCCCTTAATTTGGGGGCAAAAAGGCAGAAATTCCCTTTATTTTGGGGCAAAAATACAGAAATTCTCCTTATTTCGGGGCAAAAATCAGAAATTTCCCTTATTTTGGGGCAAAATTTTAGAAATTTCTTTTATTTTGGTACAGAATTGCAGAAATTTTTCTTATTTTGTGGCAAAAAGCAGAAATTATCCATATTTTGGTGCAAAAAGGCTGAAATTCCCCTTATTTTTCGGTAAAATGCTGAAATTCCCCATATTTTAGGGCAAAAAGGTAGAAATTCCCCTCATTTTGGGGCAAAAAAACACAAATTTCCCTTATTTTCGGGCCAAATTGCAGATATTTCATTTATTTCAGGGCAAAAAGTCAGAAATTACTTTTATTTTGGGGCAAAAGGCATAAATTTCTTTTATTTTGGTACAAAATTGAAGAAATTTTCTTTATTTTGTAACAAAAAGTCAGAAATTCCCCTTATTTTGAGGTAAAAAGGCTGAAATTTCCTTTATTTTGAAGCAAAAAGGCAGAAATTCCCTTTACTTTGTGGCAAAAAGGCAGAAATTCCCGTTAATTGGGGCAGAAAAGCAAAAATTTTCCTTATTTGGGGACAATAAGGCAGAAATTCCCCATATTTTGTGGCAAAAAGGCAGAAATTCCCCTTATTTGGAGGTAAAATGCTGAAATTCCCCTTATTTTGGCAAAAAAACAGAACTTTCCCATATTTTGGGGCAAAATTGCAGAAATTTCACTTATTTCAGGGCAAAAAGTCAGAAATTTGCCTTATTTTGGGGCAAAAAGCAGAAATTCTCCTAATTTTGGGGCCAAAAACAGAAATTCCTCTTATTTTGAGGTAAAATCGTGGAAATTTCAAATATATCAGGGCAAAAACAGAAATTCCACTTTATTTCTTGCAATAAGACAGAAATTCCTCGCATTTTGGAGAAAATTTCAGAAATTCCCCTTATATTGGTGCAAAAATGCAGAAATTCTTTTTATTTTAGTTCAATACGGCAGAAATTCCCCGTATTTTGAAGCAAAATTGCACATATTCCCCTAATTTTGAGGGAAAATGCAGAAATTCACATTATTTTTGGGCAAAAAGACAGAAATTCTCCTTATTTTAGGGCAAAAAGTCAGAAATTCCCCTTATTTTGGGGCAAAATTCCAGAAATTTTCTTTATTTTGGGGCAAAATTGCAGAAATCTCCCTTATTTTGGTGCAAAATTACAGAAATTTCATTTATTTCAGAGAATAAATGCAGAAATTTCTCTTATTTTGGAGCAAAAAGACAGAAATTACTTTTATTTTGGTACAAAATTGAAGAAATTTTCTTTATTTTGGGGCAAAAATACAGAAATTTCCCATATTTTTGGGCAAAAATGCCGAGATTCCCCTTATTATGAGGTAAAAAGGCTGAAATTCCCCTTATTTTGGAACAAAAAGACAGAAATTTCCCTTATTTTGTGGAAAAAGGCAGAAATTTCCCTTATTTTGGGGCAAAATTGCAGAAATTTCACTTATTTCAGGGTAATAAGTCAGAAATTTTCCTTATTTTGGGGCAAAAAAGACAGAAATTGCCTTTGTTTTGGGGGAAAGAGACAGAAATTCCACTTATTTAGAGGCAAAAAAGCAGAAATTCTCCTTGTTTTAGAGCAAAAATGAAGAAATTTTTCTTTTTTATGGCAAAAAGGTATGCATTTTTCTTATTTTCGAGCAAAAAGGCAGAAATTTCCTGTATTTTTGAGCAAAATTGCAGAAATTCCCCTAATTGTGGGGCAAAAAGGCAGATATTCCTTATATGTTGGGGCAAAAAGACAGAAATTCTCTTTATTTTGGGGCAAAACACAGAAATTCCACTTATTTTGGGCAAAATTCCAGAAATTTTCCATATTTTGGGGCAAAATTACAGAAATTTCACTTATTTTGGGGAAAAATTGCAGAAATTTCACTTATTTCAGGGAAAAAATGCAGAAATTTTATTATTTTGGGGCAAAAAGGCAGAAATTTCTTTTATTTTGGTACAAAATTGCAGAAATTTTTCTTATTTTGGGCAAAAAGGCAGAAATTTCCCATATTTTGGTGCAAAAATGCAGAAATTCTCCTTATTTTGAGGTAAAAAGGCAGAAATTCCCCTTATTTGGGGGCAAAAAGGCAGAAATTTTCCTTATTTTGGGGCAAAATTGCAGAAATTTCACTTATTTCAGGGTAATAAGTCAGAAATTTTCCTTCTTTTGGGGCAAAAAAGACAGCAATTCCCTTTGTTTTGGGGGAAAAAGACAGAAATTCCACTTATTTAGAGGCAAAAAAGCAGAAATTCCCCTTATTTTGGAGCAAAAATGAAGAAATTTCCTTTTTTTATGGCAAAAAGGTATGCATTCTTCTTATTTTCGGGAAAAAAGGCAGAAATTCCCCGTATTTTGTAGCAAAATTACAGAAAATCCCCTAATTGTGGGGCAAAAAGGCAGAAATTCCCTATATGTTGGGGCAAAAAGACAGAAATTCTCCTTATTTTGGGGCAAAACTCAGAAATTTAACTTATTTTGGAGCAAAATTGCAGAAATTTCACTTATTTCAGAAAAAAAAGCAGAAATTTTCTTATTTTTGGCAAAAAGGCAGAAATTTCTTTTGTTTTGGTACAAAATTGCAGAAATTTTTCTTATTTTGGGGCAAAAAGGCAGAAATTTTCCATATTTTGGGGCAAAAATGCAGAAATTCCCCATATTTTGAGGTAAAAAGGATGAAATTTTCTTTATTTGAGGGCAAAAAGGCAGAAATTTCCCTTATTTTGGGGCAAAATTGCAGAAATTTCACTTATTTTGGGGCAAAATTGAAGAAATTTGTCTTATTTTTGGCAAAAAGGCAGAAATTTCCCATATTTTGGTGCAAAAATGCAGAAATTCTCCTTATTTTCAGGTAAAATGCTGTAATTCCTCTTATTTTGAAGTAAAAAGGCAGAAATTCCCCTTATTTTGGGTCAAAAAGAAGACATTTCCCTTATTTTGAGGAAAAATTTTAGAAATTTAACTTATTTCAGGGCAAAAATTCAAAAATTTCCCTTATTTAGGGGCAAAAAGACAGAAATTTTGTTTATTTTTTGGGAAAAGTCAGAAATTGCACTTATTTTGAGACAAAAAGGCGGAAAATCCCCTTATTTTGGGGTAAAAATGAAGACATTTCCCTTTGTATGGCAAAAAGATATACATTTCCTTTATTTTCTGGCTAAAAGGCAGAAATTCCACGTATTTTGGAGCAAAATTGCAGAAATTCCCCTAATTTTTGGGCAAAAACGCAGAACTTCCCCTTATTTTGAAGTAAAACTGCAGAAATTTCACTTATTTCGCGGCAAAAAGGCAGAAATTCCCCGTATTTTGGAGCAAAATTGCAGAAATTCTCCTAATATTGGGGCAAAAATGCAGAAATTCCCTTTATTTTGGGCAAATCGGCAGATGTTCCCCTTATTTTCGGGAAAAGAGGCAGAAATTCCCTGTATTTTGAAGCAAAATTGCAGAAACTCCCCTAATTTGGGGGAAAAAAGGCAGAAATTTCCTATATTTTGGGGCAAAAATACAGAAATTCTCCTTATTTCGGGGCAAAAATCAGAAATTTCCCTTATTTTGGGGCAAAATTTTAGAAATTTCTTTTATTTTGGTACAGAATTGCAGAAATTTTTATTTTGTGGCAAAAAGGCAGAAATTTTCCATATTTTGGTGCAAAAAGGCTGAAATTCCTCTTATTTTGAGGTAAAATGCTGAAATTCCCCATATTTTGGGGCAAAAAGGCAGAAATTCCCCTCATTTTGGAGCAAAAAGTCACAAATTACCCTTATTTTCGGGCCAAATTGCAGAAATTTTATTTATTTCAGGGCAAAAAGTCAGAAATTACTTTTATTTGGGGGCAAAAGGCATAAATTTCTTTTATTTTGGTACAAAATTGAAGAAATTTTCCTTATTTTGGAACAAAAAGTCAGAAATTCCCCATATTTTGGGGAAAAGGCAGAAATTCTCCTTATTTTGAGGTAAAAAGGCTGGAATTCCCATTATTTTGGGGCAAAAAGGCAGAAATTCCCTTTACTTTGTGGCAAAAAGGCAGAAATTCCCGTTAATTGGGGCAGAAAAACAAAAATTTTCCTTATTTGGGGGCAATAAGGCAGAAATTCCACAGATTTTGTGGCAAAAAGGCAGAAATTCCCCTTATTTGGAGGTAAAATGCTGAAATTCTTCTTATTTTAGCAAAAAGGCAGAAATTCCCTTATTTTGGGGCAAAATTGCAGAAATTTCACTTATTTCAGGGCAAAAAGTCAGAAATTTGCCTTATTTTGGGGCAAAAAGCAGAAATTCTCCTAATTTTGGGGCCAAAAACAGAAATTCCTCTAATTTTGAGGTAAAATTTTGGAAATTTCAAATATTTCAGGTCAAAAAGGCAGAAATTCCACTTTATTTGTTGCAATAAGACAGAAATTCCCTGTATTTTGGAGCAAAATTTCAAAAATTCCCCTTATATTGGTGCAAAAATGCAGAAATTCCTTTTATTTTGGTTCAATACGGCACAAATTCCCCGTATTTTAAAGCAAAATTGCACATATTCCCCCAATTTTGAGGGAAAATGCAGAAATTCACATTATTTTTGGGCAAAAAGACAGAAATTCTCCTTATTTCAGGGCAAAAAGTCAGAAATTCCCCTTATTTTGGGGCAAAATTCCAGAAATTTTCTTTATTTTGGGGCAAAATTGCAGAAATCTCCCTTATTTTGGGGCAAAATTACAGAAATTTCACTTATTTCAGGGAAAAACGCAGAAATTTCTCTTATTTTGGGGCAAAAAGCAGAAATTACTTTTATTTTGGAACAAAATTGCAGAAATATTCTTTATTTTGGGGCAAAAATACAGAAATTCCCCATATTTTAGGGCAAAAAGGCAGAGATTCCCCTTATTATGAGGTAAAAAGGCTGAAATTCCCCTTATTTTGGGGCAAAAAGACAGAAATTCCCCTTATTTTGTGGCAAAAAGGCAGAAATTTTCCTCATTGGGGCAAAATTGCAGAAATTTCACTTATTTCAGGGTAATAAGTCAGAAATTTTCCTTATTTTGGAGCAAAAAAGACAGAAATTCCCTTTGTTTTGGGGGAAAAAGACAGAAATTCCACTTATTTAGAGGGATAAAAGCAGAAATTTCCCTTATTTTGGAGCAAAAATGAAGAAATTTCCCTTTTTTATTGCAAAAAGGTATGCATTCTTCTTATTTTCGGGAAAAAAGGCAGAAATTCCCCGTATTTTGTAGCAAAATTACAGAAAATTTCCTAATTGTGGGGCAAAAGGGCAGAAATTACCTATATGTTGGGGCAAAAAGACAGAAATTCTCCTTATTTTGGGGCAAAACTCAGAAATTTCACTTATTTTGGGGCAAAATTGCAGAAATTTAACTTATTTCAGGAAAAAAAGCAGAAATTTTCTTATTTTTGGCAAAAAGGCAGAAATTTCTTTTGTTTTGGTACAAAATTGCAGAAATTTTTCTTATTTTGGGGCAAAAATGCAGAAATTCTCCATATTTTGAGGTAAAAAGGCTGAAATTCCCTTTATTTGAGGGCAAAAAGGCAGAAATTTCCCTTATTTTGGGGCAAAATTGCAGAAATTTCACTTATTTTGGGGCAAAATTGCAGAAATTTGTCTTATTTTGGGCAAAAAGGCAGAAATTCTCCTTATTTTCAGGTAAAAATGCTGAAATTCCTCTTATTTTGAAGTAAAAAGGCAGAAATTCCCCTTATTTTGGGTCAAAAAGCAGACATTTTCCCTTATTTTGAGGAAAAATTTTAGAAATTTAACTTATTTCAGGGCAAAAAGTCAGAAATTCCCCTTATTTTGGGGCAAAAATACAGAAATTTTGTTTATTTTTGGGGAAAAGTCAGAAATTGCACTTATTTTGAGTCAAAAAGGCAGAAAATCCCCTTATTTTGGGGTAAAAATGAAGAAATTTCCCTTTTTATGGCAAAAAGATATACATTTCCTTTATTTTCTGGCTAAAAGGCAGAAATTCCACGTATTTTGGAGCAAAATTGCAGAAATTCCCCTAATTTTTGGGCAAAAACGCAGAACTTCTCCTTATTTTGAAGTAAAACTGCAGAAATTTCACTTATTTCGCGGCAAAAAGGCAGAAATTCTCCGTATTTTGGAGCAAAATTGCAGAAATTCTCCTAGTATTGGGGCAAAAATGCAGAAATTCTCTTTATTTTGGGCAAATCGGCAGATGTTCCCCTTATTTTCGGGAAAAGAGGAAGAAATTCCCTGTATTTTGAAGCAAAATTGCAGAAACTCCCCTAATTTGGGGGAAAAAAGGCAGAAATTCCCTTTATTTTGGGGCAAAAATACAGAAATTCTCCTTATTTCGGGGCAAAAATCAGAAATTTCCCTTATTTTGAGGCAAAATTTTAGAAATTTCTTTTATTTTGGTACAGAATTGCAGAAATTTTTCTTATTTTGTGGCAAAAAGGCAGAAATTTTCCATATTTTGGTGCAAAAAGGCTGAAATTCCTCTTATTTTGAGGTAAAATGCTGAAATTCCCCATATTTTGGGGCAAAAACGCAGAAATTCATTTTGAAGCAAAAAGTCACAAATTACCCTTATTTTCAGGCCAAATTGCAGAAATTTTATTTATTTCAGGGCAAAAAGTCAGAAATTACATTTATTTTGGGGCAAAAGGCATAAATTTCTTTTATTTTGGTACAAAATTGAAGAAATTTTCCTTATTTTGGAACAAAAAGTCAGAAATTCCCCATATTTTGGGGAAAAGGCAGAAATTCTCCTTATTTTGAGGTAAATAGGCTGAAATTCCCATTATTTTGGGGCAAAAAGGCAGAAATTCCCTTTACTTTGTGGCAAAAAGGCAGAAATTCCCGTTAATTGGGGCAGAAAAGCAAAAATTTTCTTTATTTGGGGGCAATAAGGCAGAAATTCCCCATATTTTGTGACAAAAAGGCACTAATTCCCCTTATTTGAAGGTAAAATGCTGAAATTCCCCTTATTTTGGCAAAAAGGCAGAAATTCCCCTTATTTTGGGGCAAAATTGCAGAAATTTCACTTATTTCAGGGCAGAAAGTGAGAAATTTGCCTTATTTTGGGGCAAAAAGCAGAAATTCTCCTAATTTTGGGGCCAAAAACAGAAATTCCTCTTATTTTGAGGTAAAATTTTGGAAATTTCAAATATTTCAGGGCAAAAAGGCAGAAATTCCACTTTATTTGTTGCAATAAGACAGAAATTCCCCGTATTTTGGAGCAAAATTTCAGAAATTCCCCTTATATTGGTGCAAAAATGCAGAAATTCCCTTTATTTTGGTTCAATACGGCAGAAATTCCCCGTATTTTAAAGCAAAATTGCACATATTCCCCTAATTTTGAGGGAAAATGCAGAAATTCACATTATTTTTGGGCAAAAAGACAGAAATTCTCCTTATTTCAGGTCAAAAAGTCAGAAATTCCCCTTATTTTTGGGCAAAATTTCAGAAATTTTCTTTATTTTGGGGCAAAATTGCAGAAATCTCTCTTATTTTGGGGCAAAAAGCAGAAATTACTTTTATTTTGGAAAAAAATTGCAGAAATATTCTTTTTTTTGGGGCAAAAATACAGAAATCCCTCATATTTTAGGGCAAAAAGGCAGAGATTCCCCTTATTATGAGGTAAAAAGGCTGAAATTCCCCTTATTTTGGGGCAAAAAGACAGAAATTCCCCTTATTTTTTGGCAAAAAGGCAGAAATTTTCCTCATTTAGGGGCAAAATTGCAGAAATTTCACATATTTCAGGGTAATAAGTCAGAAATTTTCCTTATTTTGGGGCAAAAAAGACAGAAATTTCCTTTGTTTTGGGGGAAAAAGACAGAAATTCCACTTATTTAGAGGCAAAAAAGCAGAAATTCCCCTTATTTTGGAGCAAAAATGAAGAAATTTCCTTTTTTTATGGCAAAAAGGTATGCATTCTTCTTATTTTGGGGAAAAAACGCAGAAATTCCCCGTATTTTGTAGCAAAAGTACAGAAAATCCCCTAATTGTGGGGCAAAAAGGCAGAAATTCCCTATATGTTGGGGCAAAAAGACAGAAATTCTTCTTATTTTGGTGCAAAACTCAGAAATTCCACTTATTTTGGGGCAAAATTGCAGAAATTTCACTTATTTTGGGGCAAAATTGCAGAAATTTCAATTATTTCAGAAAAAAAAGCAGAAACTTTTTTATTTTGGGGCAAAAAGGCACAAATTTCTTTTATTTTGGTACAAAATTGCAGATATTTTTCTTATTTTGGGGCAAAAAGGGAGAAATTTCTTATATTTTGGGGCAAAAATGCAGAAATTTTCCTTATTTTGAGGTTAAAAGGCTGAAATTTCCTTTATTTGGGGGCAAAAAGGCAGAAATTTTCCTTATTTTGGGGCAAAATTCCAGAAATTTTCTTTATTTTGGGGCAAAATTGCAGAAATCTCCCTTATTTTGTGGCAAAATTACAAAAATTTCACTTATTTCAGGGAAAAAAAACGCAGAAATTCCTCTTATTTTGGAGCAAAAAGGCAGAAATTGCTTTTATTTTGGTACAAAATTGCAGAAATTTTCTTTATTTCGTGGCAAAAATACAGAAATTCCCCATATTTTAGGGCAAAAAGCAGAGATTACCCTTATTATGAGGTAAAAAGGCTAAAATTTCCCTTATTTTGTGGCAAAAAGAAAGAAATTCCCCTTATTTTGTGGCAAAAAGGCAGAAATTTCCCTTATTTTGGGGCAAAATTGCAGAAATTTCACTTATTTCAGGGTAATAAGTCAGAAATTTTCCTTATTTTGAGGTAAAAAGGCTAATATTTTCCTTCTTTGTGGGCAAAAAGGCAGAAATTTCCCTCATTTTTGGGGCAAAATTACAGAAATTTCACTTATTTCAGGGTAATAAGTCAGAAATTTTTCTTATTTTGAGGCAAAAATGACAGAAATTCCCTTTGTTTTGTGGGAAAAAGACAGAAATTCCACTTATTTAGAGGCAAAAAAGCAGAAATTCCCCTTATTTTGGAGCAAAAATGAAGAGACTTTCCTTTTTTATGGCAACAAGGTATGCATTCTTCTTATTTTCGGGCAAAAAGGCAGAAATTTCCCGTATTTTTGAGCAAAATTGCAGAAATTCCCCTAATTGTGGGGCAAAAAGGCAGAAATTCCCGATATATTGGGGCAAAAATACAGAAATTCTCTTTATTTGGGGGCAAAACTCAGAATTTTCACTAATTTTGGGGCAAAATTGCAGAAATTTCAATTATTTCAGAAAAAAAGGAGAAATTTTTTTATTTTGGGGCAAAAAGATAGAAATTTCTTTTATTTTGGTACAAAATTGCAGATATTTTTCTTATTTTGGGGCAAAAAGGGAGAAATTTCCCATATTTTGGGGCAAAAATGCAGAAATTCCCCTTATTTTGAGGTAAAAAGGCTGAAATTCCCTTTATTTGGGGGCAAAAAGGCAGAAATTTTCTTTCTTTTGTGGCAAAATTCCAGAATTTTTTTTTATTTTGGGGCAAAATTGCAGAAATCTCCCTTATTTTGTGGCAAAATTACAGAAATTTCACTTATTTCAGGAAAAAACGCAGAAATTTCTCTTATTTTGGGGCAAAAAGGCAGAAATTGCTTTTATTTTGGTACAAAATTGCAGAAATTTTCTTTATTTTGGGGCAAAAATACAGAAATTCCCCATATTTTAGGGCAAAAAGCAGAGATTACCCTTATTATGAGGTAAAAAGGCTGAAATTCCCTTTATTTGGGGGCAAAAAGGCAGAAATTTCCCTTCTTTAGGGGCAAAATTGCAGAAATTTCACCTATTTCAGGGTAATAAGTCTGAAATTTTCCCTATTTTGGGGCAAAAAAGACAGAAATTCCTTTTGTTTTGGGGTAAAAAGACAGAAATTCCAATTATTTAGAGGCAAAAAATCAGAAATTCCCCTGATTTTGGAAAAAAATGAAGAAATTTCCCTTTTTTATGGCAAAAAGGTATGCATCTTCTTATTTTCGGGCAAAAAGGCAGAAATTCCCTGTATTTTGAAGAAAAATTGCAGAAAATCACCTAATTGTGGGGCAAAAAGGCAGAAATTCCCAATATGTTAGGGCAAAAAGACAGAAATTCTCCTTATTTTGGGGCAAAACTAAGAAATTTCATTTATTTGGGGCAAAATTGCAGAAATTTCACTTATTTCAAGAAAAAAAGTAGAAATTTTCTTATTTTGGGGCAAAAAGGCAGAAATTTCTTTTATTTTGGTACAAAATTGCAGAAATTTTTCTTATTTTGGAAAAAGGCAGTAATTTCCCATATTTTGGGGCAAAAATGCAGAAATTCCCCTTATTTTAAGGTAAAAATGCTGAAATTCCCATTATTTGGGGGCAAAAAGGCAGAAATTTCCCTTATTTTGGGGCAAAACTCAGAAATTTCAATTATTTTGGGGCAAAATTGCAGAAATTTCACTTATTTCCGAAAAAAAAGCAGAAATTTTCTAATTTTGGGGCAAAAAGGCAGATATTTCTTTTATTTTGGTACAAAATTGCAGAAATTTTTCTTATTTTGGGGCAAAAAGACAGACATTTCCCATATTTTGGGGCAAAAAGGCAGAAATTCCTTTTATTTTGAGGTAAAAAGGCTGAAATTCCCCTTATTTGGGGGCAAAAAGCCAGAAATTTCCCTTATTTTGTGGCAAAATTGCAGAAATTTCACTTATTTCAGGGTAATAAGTCAGAATTTTTCCTTATTTTCGGGCAAAAAGACAGAAATTCCCTTTGTTTTGGGGGAAAAAGACAGAAATTCCACTTATTTAGAGGCAAAAAAGCAGAAATTCCCCTTATTTTGGAGCAAAAATGAAGAAATTTCCTTTTTTTATGGCAAAAAGGTATGCATTCTTCTTATTTTCAAGCAAAAAGGCAGAAATTCCTAGTATTTTGGAGCAAAATTGCTGAAATTCCCCTAATTGTGGGCCACAAAGGCAGAAATTCCCTGTATTTTGGAGCAAAATTGCAGAAATTCCTTTAATTGTGGGGCAAAAAGGCAGAAATTCCCTATATGTTGGGGCAAAAATACAGAAATTCTCCTTATTTGAGGGCAAAAATCAGAATTTTCACTTATTTTGGGGCAAAAGTGCAGAAATTTCAATTATTTCAGAAAAAAGGCAGAAATTTTCTTATTTTGGGGCAAAAAGACAGAAATTTCTTTTATTTTGGTACAAAATTGCAGCAATTTTTCTTATTTTGGGGCAAAAAGGCAGAAATTTCCCATATTTTTGGGCAAAAATTCAGAAATTCCCGTTAATTTGAGGTAAAAAGGCTGAAATTCCCTTTATTTGGGGGCAAAAAGGCAGAAATTTTCCTTATTTTGTGGCAAAATTCCAGAAATTTTCTTTATTTTGGGGCAAAATTGCAGAAATCTCCCTTATTTTGTGGCAAAATTACAGAAATTTCACTTATTTCAGGAAAAAACGCAGAAATTTCTCTTATTTTGGGGCAAAAAGGCAGAAATTGCTTTTATTTTGGTACAAAATTGCAGAAATTTTCTTATTTTGGGGCAAAAATACAGAAATTCCCCATATTTTAGGGCAAAAAGCAGAGATTACCCTTATTATGATGTTAAAAGGCTGAAATTTCCTTTATTTTGGGTCAAAAAGGCAGAAATTTCCCTTTTTTAGGGGCAAAATTGCAGAAATTTCACCTATTTCAGGGTAATAAGTCTGAAATTTTCCCTATTTTGGGGCAAAAAATACAGAAATTCCTTTTGTTTTGGGGTAAAAAGACAGAAATTCCAATTATTTAGAGGCAAAATATCAGAAATTCCCCTGATTTTGGAGAAAAATGAAGAAATTTCCCTTTTTTATGGCAAAAAGGTATGCATCTTCTTATTTTCGGGCAAAAAGGCAGAAATTCCCTGTATTTTGAAGCAAAATTGCAGAAATTCACCTAATTGTGGGGCAAAAAGGCAGAAATTCCCTATATGTTAGGGCAAAAAGACAGAAATTCTTTTTATTTTGGGGCAACACTCAGAAATTCCAAATGTTTTGGGGCAAAATTCCAGAAATTTCCCTTATTTTGGGGCAAAATTGCAGAAATTTCACTTATTTTAAGGCAAAATTGCAGAAATTTCACTTATTTCAAGAAAAAAGGCAGAAGTTTTCCTTATTTTTGGGCAAAAAGGCAGAAATTCCAAATATTTTGTGGCAAAAATGCAGAAATTCCCCTTATTTTGAGGTAAAAAGGCCGAATTTCCCCTTATTTGGGGGCAAAAAGGCAGAAATTTCCCTTATTTTGGGGCAAAATTGCAGAAATTTCACTTACTTCAGGGTAATAAGTCAGAAATTTTCCTTATTTTGAGGCATAATTGCAGAAATTCCACATATTTTGGGGCAAAATTGCAGAAATTTTACTTGTTTCAGAAAAAAAAAGCAGAAATTTTCTTTTTTGGGGCAAAAAGTCCGAAATTTCTATTATTTTTGTACAAAATTGCAGACTTTGTTCTTATTTTGGGGCAAAAAGGCAGAAATTCCTTGTATTTTGGAGCAAAATTGCAGAAATTCCCCTAATTGTGGGGCAAAAAGCCAGAAATTCCCTATATGTTGGGGCAAAAAGACAGAAATTCTCCTTATTTTGGGGCAAAACTCAGAAATTTTACTTATTTTTGGGCAAAATTGCAGAAATTTCACTTATTCCAGAAAAAAAGCAGAAATTTTCTTATTTTGGGGCAAAAATACAGAAATTTCTTTTATTTTGGTACAAAATTGCAGAAATTTTTCTTATTTTGGGAAAAAGGCAGAAATTTCCCATATTTTGGGGCAAAAATGCAGAAATTACCCTTATTTTAAGGTAAAAATGCTGAACTTCCCCTTATTTGGGGGCAAAAAGGCAGAAATTTCCCTTATTTTGGGGCAAAACTTAGATATTTCAATTATTTTGGGGTAAAATTGCAGAAATTTCACTTATTTCCGAAAAAAAAAATTTTCTAATTTTGGGTCAAAAAGGCAGATATTTCTTTTATTTTGGTACAAAATTGCAGAAATTTTCCTTATTTTGGGGCAAAAAGGCAGACAGTTCCCATATTTTGGGGCAAAAATGCAGAAATTCCCCTTATTTTGAGGTAAAAAGGCTGAAATTCCCATTATTTGGGGGCAAAAAGGCAGAAATTTCCCTTATTTTGGGGCAAAATTGCAGAAATTTCACTTATTTCCGAATAATAAGTCAGAAATTTTTTTATTATGGGGCAAAAAGACAGAAATTCCCTTTGTTTTGGGAAAAAAAAACAGAAATTCCACTTATTTAGAGGAAAAAAAGCAGAAATTCCCCTTATTTTGGAGCAAAAATGAAGATATTTCCCTTTTTTATGGCAAAAAGGTATGCATTCTTCTTATTTTCGGGAAAAAAGACAAAAATTCCCCGTATTTTGGAGCAAAATTGCAGAAATCCCCCTAATTGTGGGCCAAAAAAGCAGAAATTCCCTATATGTTGGGGCAAAAAGACAGAAATTCTCCTTATTTTGGGGAAAAACTCAGAAATTCCACTTATTTCGGGAAGAAAATCCAGAAATTTCCCTTATTTTGGGGCAAAATTGCAGAAATTTCACTTATTTCAGGGAAAAATGCAGAAATTTTCTTATTTTGGGGCAAAAAGTCAGAAATTCCTAATATTTTGTGGCAAAAATTCAGAAATTCCTCTTATTTTGTGTCAAAAAGGCAGAAATTTCCCTTATTTTGAGGAAAATAAGAGAAATTTCACTTATTTCAGGGCAAAATTCAAAAATTCATTTTATTTTGGGGCAAAAAGACAGAAATTCCGTTTATTTTTGGGTAAAAAGGCAGAAATTTCACTTATTTTGAGGTAAAAAGGCTGAAATTCCTCTTATTTTGGGGCAAAAATGAAGAAATTTCCCTTTTTTGTGGCAAAAGTTATACATTCCCCTTATTTTTGGGAAAAAAAGCAGAAATTCCCCGTATTTTGGAGCAAAATTGCAGAAATTCCCCTAGTTGTGGGGCAAAAACGCAGAACTTACCCTTATTTTGAGGTTTAACTGCAGAAATTTCACTTATTTTGCGGCAAAATGGCAGAAATTTCCTTTATTTTCGGTGAAAAATGCAGAAAATCCTTGTATTTTGGAGCAAAATTGCAGAAATTCACCTAATTTTGGGATAAAACATGCAGTAGTTTTTTTTATTTTGGGGCAAAAAGGCAGAAATTCCCCTTATTTTGGGGCAAAAAGCAGACATTTCCTTATTTTGGGGAAAAATTTTAGAAATTTAACTTATTTCAGGGCAAAATGTCAGAAATAACCCTTATTTTGGGGCAAAAATACAGAAATTCCGTTTATTTTTGGGAAAAGTCAGAAATCGCACATATTTTGAGTCAAAAAGGCGGAAAATCCCCTTATTTTGGGGTAAAAATGAAGAAATTTCCCTTTTTATGGCAAAAAGGCATACATTCCCTTTATTTTCGGGCAAAAAGGCAGAAATTCTCAGTATTTTGGAGCAAAATTGCAGAAATTCCCCTAATTTTGTGGCAAAAATGCAGAACTTCCCTTTATTTTGGGGTAAAACTGCAGAAATTTCACTTATTTCGCGGCAAAATGGCAGAAATTCCCTTTATTTTCGGCGAAAAAGGCAGAAAATCCCCGTATTTTGGAGCAAAATTGTAGAAATTCACCTAATTTTGGGGTAAAACATGCAGTAATTTTCTTTATTTTGGGGCAAAAAGGCAGAAATTTTCCATATTTTGGTGCAAAAAGGCTGAAATTCCCGTTATTTTGAGGTAAAATGCTGAAATTCTCTATATTTTGGGGCAAAAGGGCAGAAATTCCCCACATTTTGGGGCAAAAAGGCACAAATTTCCCTTATTTTCGGGCAAAATTGCAGAAATTACATTTATTTCAGGGCAAAAATTCAGAAATTACTTTTATTTTGGGGTAAAAATGAGAAATTTCTTTTATTTTGGTACAAAATTGAAGAAATTTTCCTTATTTTGGAACAAAAAGTCAGAAATTCTCCATATTTTGGGCAAAAGGAATAAATTCCCCTTACTTTGAGATAAAAAGGCTGAAATTCCTGTTATTTTGGGGCAATAATGCAGAAATTCCCCTTATTTGGAGGTAAAATGCTGAAATTCTCCTTATTTTGGCAAAAAGGCAGAAATTTCCCTTATTTTGGGGCAAAATTGCAGAAATTTCACTTATTTCAGGGCAAAAAGACAGAAATTTGCCTCATTTTGGGGCAAAAATCAGAAATTCTCCTAATTTTGGGGCCAAAAACAGAAATTCCCCTTATTTTGGGGTAAAATTGTGGAAATTTCAAATATTTCAGGGCAAAAAGGCAGAAATTCCACTTCATGTCGGGCAATAAGGCAGTAATTCCCTCTTATTTTGGAGCAAAATTTCAGAAATTCCCCTTATGTTTGTGCAAGAATGCAGAAATTCTTTTTATTTTGGTGCAATAAGGCAGAAATTCTCCATATTTTGAAGCAAAATTGCACATATTCCCCTAATTTTGAGTGAAAATGCAGAAATTCACATTATTTTGGGGCAAAAAGACAGACATTCTCCTTATTTCAGGGCAAAAAGTAAGAAATTCCCCTTATTTTGGGGCAAAATTACAGAAATTTCCTTTATTTTGGGGCAAAATTGTAGAAATCTCCCTTATTTTGTGGTAAAATTACAGAAATTTCACTTATTTCAAAGAAAAAATGCAGAAATTTCTCTTATTTTGGGGCAAAAATGCAGAAATTCCCCATATTTGGGGGCAAAAGCAGAGATTCCCCTTATTATGAGGTAAAATGCTAAAATTCCCCATATTTTGGGGCAAAAAAACAGAAATTCCCCTTATTTTGTGGCAAAAAGGCAGAAATTTCACTTATTTTGGAGAAAAACTCAGAATTTCCAATTATTTTGGGGCAAAATTCCAGAAATTTCCCTTATTTTGGGGCTAAATTGCAGAAATTTCACTTATTTCAGGGAAAAAAGGCAGAAATTTTCTTATTTTGGGGCAAAAAGTCAGAAATTCCTAATATTTTGTGGCAAAAATTCAGAAATTCCCATTATTTTGTGTCAAAAATGCAGAAATTTCCTTTATTTTGGGGCCAAATTACAAAATTTCACTTATTTCAGGGCAAAATTCAAAAATTCCTTTTATTTTGGGGCAGAAAGACATTAATTCAGTTTATTTTTGGGTAAAAAGGCAGAAATTTCACTTATTTTGAGGGAAAAAGGCTGAAATTCCTCTTATTTTGGGGCAAAAATGAAGAAATTTCACTTTTTTGTGGCAAAAGGTATACATTCCCCTTATTTTTGGGAAAAAAAGCAGAAATTCCCCGTATTTTGGAGCAAAATTGCAGAAATTCCCCTAGTTGCGGGGCAAAAACGCAGAACTTACCCTTATTTTGAGGTAAAACTGCAGAAATTTCACTTATTTCGCGGCAAAATGGCAGAAATTCCCTTTATTTTCGGCGAAAAAGGCAGAAAATCCCCGTATTTTGGAGCAAAATTGCAGAAATTCACCTAATTTTGGGGTAAAACATGCAGTAATTTTCTTTATTTTGGGGCAAAAAGGCAGAAATTCCCCTTATTTTGCGGCAAAAAACAGACTTTTCCCTTATTTAGGGGACAAATTTTAGAAATTTAACTTATTTCAGGGCAAAAAGTCAGAAATTCTCCTTATTTTGGGGCAAAAAGACAGAAATTCTGTTTATTTTTCGGAAAAAGTCAAAAATCGCACTTATTTTGAGTAAAAATACGAAAAAAACCTTTATTTTGGGGCAAAAATGAAGAAATTTCCCTTTTTTATGGCAAAAAGTCATACATTCCCTTTATTTTCGGGCAAAAAGGCAGAAATTCCCCGTATTTTGGAGCAAAATTGCAGAAATTTCCCTAATTTTGGGGCAAAATGCAGAACTTCCCCTTATTTTGGGGTAAAACTGCAGACATTTCACTTATTTCGCGGCAAAATGGCAGAAATTCCCTTTATTTTCGGCGAAAAAGGCAGAAAATCCCCATATTTTGGAGCAAAATTGCAGAAATTCACCTATTTTGTGGTAAAACATGCAGTAATTTTCTTTATTTTGGAGCAAAAAGGCAGAAATTCCCCTTATTTTGGGGCAAAAAGCAGACATTTCCATTATTTTGGGGAAAAATTTTAGAAATTTAACTTATTTCAGGGGAAAAAGTCAGTAATAACCCTTATTTTGGGCCAAAAAGACAGAAATTCCGTTTATTTTTGGGGAAAAGTCAGAAATCGCACATATTTTGAGTCAAAAAGGCGGAAAATCCCCTTATTTTGGGGGTAAAAATGAAGAAATTTCCCTTTTTTAGGGCAAAAAGGCATACATTCCCTATATTTTCAGGCAAAAAGGCAGAAATTCTCAGTATTTTGGAGCAAAATTGCAGAAATTCCCCTAATTTTGTGGCAAAAATGCAGATCTTCCCCTTATTTTGGGGTAAAACTGCAGAAATTTCACTTATTTTGCGGCAAAATGGCAGAAATTCTCTTTATTTTCGGCGAAAAAGGCAGAAAATCCCCGTATTTTGGAGCAATATTGCAGAAATTCACCTAATTTTGGGGTAAAATATGCAGTAATTTTCTTTATTTTGGGGCAAAAAGGCAGAAATTCCCCTTATTTTGGGGCAAAAGGCAGAAATTCCCCTTATTTTAGGGAAAAATTGCAGAAGTTTCCCTTATTTGGGGACAAAAAACAGAAATTCCCTTTATTTTGGGGCAAAATTGAAGAAAATTCCTTTATTATGGGGAAAAATTGCAGAAATTTCTTTTATTTTAAGGCAAAATTGCAGAAATTTCACTTATTTCAGAGAAAAAAAGCAAAAATTTTTCTTATTTCAAGGCAAAAAAACAGAAATTCCCATGATTTTGTGGCAAAAAGGCAGAAATTCACCTTATTTTGGGGTAAAATTGCAGACATATTACATATTTCAGGGCAAAAAGTCAGAAATTCACCTTATTTGGGGGCAAAAAGGCAGAAATTCCCCTTTTGTGGAGTAAAATTGCAGAAATTTCCCTTGTTTGGGGGCAAAAAGGCAGAAAATCCCCTTAATTTCGGGCAAAAAGGCAGAAATTCCCTGTATTTTGAAGCTAAATTTCAGAAATTCCCTTAATATTGGGGCAAAAATGCAGAAATTCCCTTTATTTGCGGCAAATCGGCAGAAGTTTCCCTTATTTTCGGGAAAAGAGGCAGAAATTCCCTGTATTTTGAAGCAAAATTGCAGAAACTTCCCTAATTTTGGAGCAAAAAGCAGAAATTCCCTTTATTTTGGGGCAAAAATACAGAAATTCTTTTTAAATCGGGGCAAAAATCAGAAATTTCCCTTATTTTGGGGCAAAATTTTAGAAATTTATTTTATTTTGGTACGAAATTGCAGAAATTTTTATTATTTTGTGGCAAAAAGGCAGAAATTTTCCGTATTTTGGTGCAAAAAGGCTGAAAATCCCCTTATTTTGAGGTAAAATGCTGAAATTCCCCATATTTTGGGGCAAAAGGGCAGAAATTCTCCACATTTTGGGGCAAAAAGTCACAAATTTCCTTTATTTTCGGGCAAAATTGCAGAAATTACATTTATTTCAGGGCAAAAAGTCAGAAATTACTTTTATTTTGGGGTAAAAATCAGAAATTTTTTTTTATTTTGGTACAAAATTGAAGAAATTTTCTTTATTTTGGAACAAAAAGTCAGAAATTCTCCATATTTTGGGCAAAAGGAATAAATTCCCCTTATTTTGAGATAAAAAGGCTGAAATTCCCATTATATTGAGGCAATAAGGCAGAAATTCCCCTTATTTGGAGGTAAAATGCTGAAATTCCCCTTATTTTGGCAAAAAGGCAGAAATTCCCATTATTTTGGGGCAAAATTGCAGAAATTTTACTTATTTCAGGGCAAAAAGTCAGAAATTTGCCTCATTTTGGGGCAAAAAGCAGAAATTCTCCTAATTTTGGGGCCAAAAACAGAAATTCCCCTTATTTTGGGGTAAAATTGTGGAAATTTCAAATATTTCAGGGCAAAAAGGCAGAAATTCCACTTTATTTCGGGCAATAAGGTAGAAATTCCCCGTATTTTGGAGCAAAATTACAGAAATTCCCCTTATGTTGGTGCAAAAATGCAGAAATTCTTTTTATTTTGGTGCAATAAGGCAGAAATCCTCCGTATTTTGAAGCAAAATTGCACATATTCCCCTAATTTTGAGGGAAAATGCAGAAATTCACATTATTTTGGGGCAAAAAGACAGACATTCTCCTTATTTCAGGGCAAAAAGTCAGAAATTCCCCTTATTTTGGGGCAAAATTCCAGAAATTTCCTTTATTTTGGGGCAAAATTGTAGAAATCTCCCTTATTTTGTGGTAAAATTACAGAAATTTCACTTATTTCAAAGAAAAAAGGCAGAAATTTTTCTTATTTTGGGGCAAAAATGCAGAAATTCCCCATATTTCGGGGCAAAAAAAGAGAGATTCCCCTTATTTTGAGGTAAAATGCTAAAATTCCCCTTATTTGGGGCAAGAAGACAGAAATTCCCCTTATTTTGTGGCAAAAAAGCAGAAATTTCTCTTATTTTTGGGCAAAATTGCAGAAATTTCATTTATTTCAGGGCAAAATTCAAAAATTCCTTTTATTTTTGGGCAAAAAGACAGAAATTCTGTTTATTTTTGGGTAAAAGGCAGAAATTTCACTTATTTTGAGATAAAAAGGCAGAAATTCCTTTTATTTTGGGGCAAAAATGAAGAAATTTCCATTTTTTGTGGCAAAAGCTATACATTCCCCTTATTTTTGGGAAAAAAAGCAGAAATTCCCCGTATTTTGGAGCAAAATTGCAGAAATTCCCCTAGTTATGGGGCAAAAACGCAGAACTTACCCTTATTTTGAGGTAAAACTGCAGAAATTTCACTTATTTCGCGGCAAAATGGCAGAAATTCCCTTTATTTTCGGCGAAAAAGGCAGAAAATCCCCGTATTTTGGAGCAAAATTGCAGAAATTCACCTAATTTTGGGGTAAAACATGCAGTAGTTTTCTTTATTTTGGGGCAAAAAGGCAGAAATTTCTTTTATTTTGGGGCAAAAAGCAGACATTTCCCTTATTTAGGGGAAAAATTTTAGAAATTTAACTTATTTCAGGGCAAAAAGTCAGAAATTCCCCTTATTTTGGGGCAAAAAGCAGACATTTCCTTATTTTGGGGAAAAATTTTAGAAATTTAACTTATTTCAGGGCAAAAAGTCAGAAATAACCCTTATTTTGGGGCAAAAAAAAAAGAAATTCCGTTTAGTTTTAGGGAAAAATTAAAAATCGCACATATTTTGAGTCAAAAAGGCGGAAAATCCCCTTATTTTGGGGTAAAAATGAAGAAATTTCCCTTTTCATGGCAAAAAGGCATACATTCCCTTTATTTTCGGGCAAAAAGGCAAAATTCTCAGTATTTTGGAACAAAATTGCAGAAATTCCCCTAATTTTGTGGCAAAAATGCAGAACTTCCCCTTATTTTGGGGTAAAACTGCAGAAATTTCACTTATTTCGCGGCAAAATGGCAGAAATTCCCTTTATTTTCGGCGAAAAAGGCAGAAAATTCCCGTATTTTGGAGAAAAATTGCAGAAATTCACCTAATTTTGTGGTAAAATATGCAGTAATTTTCTTTATTTTGGGGCAAAATGCAGAAATTCCCCTTATTTTGGGGCAAAAGGCAGAAATTCCCCTTATTTTAGGGCAAAATTGCAGAAATTTCCCTTATTTGTGGACACAAAACAGAAATTCCCTTTATTTTGGGGCAAAATTGCAGTAAATTCCTTTATTATGGGGAAAAATTTCAGAAATTTCTTTTATTTTAAGGCAAAATTGCAGAAATTTCACTTATTTCAGAGAAAAAAAGCAAAAATTTTTCTTATTTCAGGGCAAAGAGGCAGAAATTCCCATTATTATGGGGCAAAAAGGCAGAAATTCACATTAATTTGGGGTAAAATTGCAGACATTTTACATATTTCAGGGCAAAAAGCCAGAAATTCCCCTTATTTGGGGACAAAAAGGCAGAAATTCCCCTTATTGTGGGATAAAATTGCAGAAATTTCCCTTGTTTGGGGGCAAAAAGGCAGAAAATATCCTTAATTTCGGGCAAAAAGGCAGAAATTCCCCGTATTTTGGAGCAAAATTGCAGAAATTCCCCTAATATTGGGGCAAAAATTCAGAAATTCCCTTTATTTGGGGCAAATCGGCAGAAGTTCCCCTTATTTTCGGGAAAAGAGGCAGAAATTCCCTGTATTTTGAAGCAAACTTGCAGAAACTCCCAAAATTTTGGGGGAAAAAGCAGAAATTTCCTTTATTTTGGAGCAAAAATACAGAAATTCTCTTTATTTCGGGGCAAAAATCAGAAATTTCCCTTATTTTGGGACAAAATTTTAGAAATTTCTTTTATTTTGGTACAGAATTGCAGAAATTTTTTTTATTTTGTGGCAAAAAGGCAGAAATTTTCCATATTTTGGTGCAAAAAGGCTAAAATTCCCCTTATTTTGAGGTAAAATGCTGAAATTCCCCATATTTTGGGGCAAAAAAGCAGAAATTCTCCACGTTTTGGGGCAAAAAGGCACAAATTTTCATTATTTTCGGGCAAAATTTCAGAAATCACATTTATTTCAGGATAAAAAGTCAGAAATTACTTTTATTTTGGGGTAAAAAGGAGAAATTTCTTTTATTTTGGTACAAAATTGAAGAAATTTTCCTTATTTTGGAACAAAAAGTCAGAAATTCTCCATATTTTGGGCAAAAGGAATAAATTCCCCTTATTTTGAGATAAAAAGGCTGAAACTCCCGTTATTTTGGGGCAATAAGGCAGAAATTCCCCTTATTTGGAGGTAAAATGCTGAAATTCTCCTTATTTTGGCAAAAAGGCAGAAATTTCACTTATTTCAGGGCAAAAAGTCAGAAATTTGCCTCATTTTGGGGCAAAAAGCAGAAATTCTCCTAATTTTGGGGCCAAAAACAGAAATTCCCCTAATTTTGTGGTAAAATTGTGGAAATTTCAAATATTTCAGGGCAAAAAGGCAGAAATTCCACTTTATTTCGGGGAATAAGGCAGAAATTCCCTCTTATTTTGGAGCAAAATTTCAGAAATTCCCCTTATGTTGGTGCAAAAATGCAGAAATTCTTTTTATTTTGGTGCAATAAGGCAGAAATTCTCCGTATTTTGAAGCCAAATTGCACATATTCCCCTAATTTTGAGGGAAAATGCAGAAATTCACATTATTTTGGTGCAAAGAGACAGACATTCTCCTTATTTCAGGGCAAAAAGTCAGAAATTCCCTTTATTTTGGGGAAAAATTCCAGAAATTCAGTTATTTTGGGGCAAAATTGCAGAAATCTCCCTTATTTCGTGATAAAATTACAGAAATTTCACTTATTTCAAAGAAAAAATGCAGAAATTTCTCTTAATTTGGGGCAAAAATGCAGAAATTCCCCATATTTGGGGGCAAAAGAGCAGAGATTCCCCTTATTATGAAGTAAAATGCTAAAATTCCCCTTATTTTGGGGCAAAAGAACAGAAATTCCCCTTATTTTGTGGCAAAAAGGCAGAAATTTCTGTTATTTTTGGGCAAAATTGCAGATATTTTACTTATTTCAGGGCAAAATTCAAAAATTTCCCTTATTTTGGGGCAAAAATACAGAAATTCCGTTTATTTTTGGGTAAAAAGGCAGAAATTTCATTTATTTTGAGGTAAAAACGAAGAAATTCCTCTTATTTTGGGGCAAAAATGAAGAAATTTTACTTTTTTGTGGCAAAAGGTATACATTCCCCTTATTTTCTGGCAAAAAAGCAGAAATTCTCCGTATTTTGGAGCAAAATTGCAGAAAGTCCCCTAATTGTGGGGCAAAGAGGCAGAAATTCCCTATATGTTGGGACAAAAAGACAGAAATTCTCCTTATTTTGGGGAAAAACTAAGAAATTCCACTTATTTTGGGGCAAAATTCCTGAAATTTCCTATATTTTGGGGCAAAATTGCAGAAATTTCACTTATTTCACTGCAAAATTCAAAAATTCCTTTTATTTTGGGGCAAAAAGTCAGAAATTCCGTTTATTTTTGGGTAAAAAGGCAGAAATTTCACTTATTTTGAGGTAAAAAGGAAGAAATTCCTTTTATTTTGGGGCTAAAATGAAGAAATTTCCCTTTTTTGTGGCAAAAGTTATACATTCCCTTTATTGTCGGGCAAAAAAGCAGAAATTCCCCGTATTTCGGAGCAAAATTGCAGAAAATCCCCTAATTGTGGGGCAAAAAGGCAGAAATTCCCTATGTGTTGGGGCAAAAAGACAGAAATTCTCCTTATTTTGAAAAAACTCAGAAATTCCACTTATTTTGGGGCAAAATTCCAGAAATTTCTTTTATTTTGGGGTAAAATTGCATAAATTTCACTTATTTCAGGGCAAAATTCAAAAATTCCTTTTATTTTCGGGCAAAAAGACAGAAATTTCGTTTATTTTTGGGTAAAAAAGCAGAAATTTCACTTATTTTGAGGTAAAAAGGAAGAAATTCCTCTTATTTTGGGGCAAAAATGAAGAAATTTCCCATTTTTGTGGCAAAAGGTATACATTCCCCTTATTTTCAGGCAAAAACCAGAAATTCCCCGTATTTTGGAGCAAAATTGCAGAAAATCCCCTAATAATGGGGCAAAGAAGCAGAAATTCCCTATATGTTGGGACAAAAAGACAGAAATTCTCCTTATTTTGGGGAAAAACTCAGAAATTCCACTTATTTTGGGGCAAAATTCCAAAAATTTCCTTTTTTTTCGGTCAAAATTGCAGAAATTTCACTTATTTCAAGGAAAAAAAGCAGAAATTTTCTTATTTTGGGGCAAAAAGTCAGAAATTCCTAATATTTTGTGGCAAAAATGCAGAAATTTCCTTTATTTTGTGTCAAAAAGGGAGAAATTTCCCTTATTTTGGAGCAAAATTGCAGAAATTTCACCTATTTCAGAGAAAAAAGGCAGAAATTTTCTTATTTTTGGGCAAAAAGTCAGAAATTCCATATATTTTGTGGCAAAAATGCAGAAATTCCCCTTATTTTGTGTCAAAAATGCAGAAATTTCTTTTATGTTGGGGCAAAATTGCAGAAATTTTCCTTATTTCAGGGAAAAATTCAAAAATTCCTTTTATTTTGGGGCAAAAAGACAGAAATTCCATTTATTTTTGGGTAAAAAGGCAGAAATTTCACTAATTTTGATGTAAAAAAGCAGAAATTCCTAATATTTTGTGGCAAAAATGCAGAAATTCCTCTTATTTTGTGTCAAAAAGTCAGAAATTTTCCTTATTTTGGGGCAAAATTGAAGAAATTTCACTTATTACAGGACATAATTCAAAAATTCCTTCTATTTTGGGGCAAAAAGACAGAATTTCCGTTTATTTTTGGGTAAAAAAGCAGAAATTTCACTTATTTTGAGGTAAAAAGGCAGAAATTCCTCTTATTTTGGGGCAAAAATGAAGAAATTTCCCTTTTTTTGTGCCAAAATGTATACATTCCCCTTATTTTCGGGCTAAAAAGCAGAAATTCCCCGTATTTTGGAGCAAAATTGAAGAAATTCTCCTAATTGTGGGGCAAAAATGCAGAAATTCCCTATATGTTGGGGTAAAAAGACGAAATTCTTTTTATTTTGGGGCAAAACTCAGAAATTCCACTTATTTTGGGGCAAAATTCCAGAAATTTCCCTTATTTTTGGGCAAAATTGCAGAAATTTTACTTATTTTGGGGCAAAATTGCAGAAATTTCACTTATTTTGGGGCAAAATTGCAGAAATTTCACTTATTTAAAGGAAAAAATACAGAAATTTTCTTTATTTTGGGGGAAAAAGGCAGAAATTCTTAATATTTTTGGTAAAAATGCAGAAATTTCCCTTATTTTGTGTCAAAAAGGCAGAAATTTCCTTTATTTTGGTGCAAAATTGCAGAAATTTCACTTATTTCATGGCATAATTCAAAAATTCCTTTTATTTTGGGGCAAAAAGACAGAAATTCCGTTTATTTTGGGTAAAAAGGCAGAAATTTCACTTATTTTGATGTAAAAATGCAGAAATTCCTCTTATTTTGGGGCAAAAATGAAGAAATATCCATTTTTGTGGCAAAATGTATACATTCCCTTTATTTTCAGGCAAAAATGAAGAAATTCACGTATTTTAGTGCAAAATTGCAGAAATTCCCCTAATTGTGGGGCAACAAGGCAGAAATTCCCTATATGTTGGGGTAAAAATACAGAAATTCTTTTTATTTTGGGGCAAAACTCAGAAATTCCACTTATTTTGGGGCAAAATTACAGAAATTTCCCTTATTTTTGGGCAAAATTGAAGAAATTTTACTTATTTTGGGGCAAAATTGCAGAAATTTCACTTATTTTGGGGCAAAATTGCAGAAATTTCACTTATTTCAGGGAAAAAATGCAGAAATTTTCCTTATTTTGGGGGAAAAATGCAGAAATTTTTAATATTTTTTGGTAAAAATGCAGAAATTTCCCTTATTTTGTGTCAAAAAGGCAGAAATTTCCTTTATTTTGGTGCAAAATTGCAGAAATTTCACTTATTTCAGGGCATAATTCAAAAATTCCTTTTATTTTGGAACAAAAAAACAGAAATTCCGTTTATTTTGGGTAAAAAGGCAGAAATTTCACTTATTTTGAGGTAAAAAGGCAGAAATTCCTCTTATTTTGGGGCAAAAATGAAGAAATATCCATTTTTGTGGCAAAATGTATACATTCCCTTTATTTTCGGGCAAAAAAAAAGAAATTCCCGTATTTTGGTGAAAAATTGCAGAAATTCCCCTAATTGTGGGGCAACAAGGCAGAAATTCCCCATATGTTGAGGCAAAAAGACAAAAATTCTTCAAATTTTTGGGCAAAACTCAGAAATTCCACTTATTCTGGGGCAAAATTCCAGAAATTTCCCTTATTTTGGGGCAAAATTGCAGAAATTTTCCTTATTTTAGGGCAAAATTGCAGAAATTTCACTTATTTCATTGAAAAAAGGCAGAAATTTTCATTATTTTGGAGCAAAATGGCAGAAATTTCCAATATTTTGTGGCAAAAATACAGAAATTCCCATTATTTTGAGGTAAAAAGGCTGAAATTCCCCTTATTTGGGGGCAAAAAGGCATAAATTTCCCTTATTTTGCTTCAAAAAGACAGAAATTCTTCTTATTTTGTGGCAAAAAGGCAGAAATTTCTTTTATTTTGGGGAAAAATTGCAGAAATATCACTTATTTCAGGGCATAATTCAAAAATTCCTTTTATTTTGGAACAAAAAAACAGAAATTCCGTTTATTTTGGGTAAAAAGGCAGAAATTTCACTTATTTTGAGGTAAAAAGGCAGAAATTCCTCTTATTTTGGGGCAAAAATGAAGAAATATCCATTTTTGTGGCAAAATGTATACATTCCCTTTATTTTCGGGCAAAAAAAAAGAAATTCCCGTATTTTGGTGAAAAATTGCAGAAATTCCCCTAATTGTGGGGCAACAAGGCAGAAATTCCCTATATGTTGAGGCAAAAAGACAAAAATTCTTCAAATTTTTGGGCAAAACTCAGAAATTCCACTTATTCTGGGGCAAAATTCCAGAAATTTCCCTTATTTTGGGGCAAAATTGCAGAAATTTTCCTTATTTTAGGGCAAAATTGCAGAAATTTCACTTATTTCATTGAAAAAAGGCAGAAATTTTCATTATTTTGGAGCAAAATGGCAGAAATTTCCAATATTTTGTGGCAAAAATACAGAAATTCCCATTATTTTGAGGTAAAAAGGCTGAAATTCCCCTTATTTGGGGGCAAAAAGGCATAAATTTCCCTTATTTTGCTTCAAAAAGACAGAAATTCTTCTTATTTTGTGGCAAAAAGGCAGAAATTTCTTTTATTTTGGGGAAAAATTGCAGAAATATCACTTATTTCAGGGCATAATTCAAAAATTCATTTTATTTTGGGGCAAAAAGACAGAAATTCCGTTTATTTTTGGGTAAAAAGGCAGAAATTTCACTTATTTTGTGGTATAAATGCAGAAATTCCTCTTATTTTGGGGCAAAAATGATGAAATTTCTTTTTTTGTGGCAAAAGGTATACATTATTTTTATTTTCGGGCTAAAAAGCAGAAATTCCCCGTATTTTGGAGCAAAATTGCAGAAATTCCCCTAGTTGTGGGACAAAAAGGGAGAAATTCCCTATTTGTTGGGGCAAAAATACAGAAATACTCCTTATTTTGGGACAAAACTCAGAAATTCCACTTATTTTGGGGCAAAATTGCAGAAATTTCACATATTTTGGGGCAAAATTGCAGAAATTTTTTTTATTTCAGGGAAGAAAGACAGAAATTTTCCTTATTTTGGGGCAAAAATGCAGAAATTCCTCTTATTTAGGGGCAAAAATGAAGAAATTTCCCTTTTTTGTGGCAAAAGGTATACATTCCCCTTATTTTCGGGCAAAAAAACAGAAATTCCCGTATTTTGGAGCAAAATTGTAGAAATTACCCTAATTGTGGGGCAAAAAGGCAGAAATTCCCTATATGTTGAGGCAAAAAGACAAAAATTCTCCACATTTTTGGGCACAACTCAGAAATTCCACTTATTCTGAGGCAAAATTCCAGAAATTTCCCTTATTTTGGGGCAAAATTTCAGATATTTCCCTTATTTTAGGGCAAAATTACAGAAATTTCACTTATTTCATGGAAAAAAGCCAGAAATTTTCCTTATTTTGGAGCAAAAAGGCAGAAATTCCTAATATTTTGTGGCAAAAATGCAGAAATTCCCCTTATTTTGAGGTAAAAAGGCTGAAATTTCCCTTATTTGGGGGCAAAAAAGGATAAATTTCCCTTATTTTGGGGCAAAAAGACAGAAATTCCCCTTATTTTGTGGCAAAAAGGCAGAAATTTCTTTTATTTTGTGGAAAAATTGCAGAAATATCACTTATTTCAGGGCATAATTCAAAAATTCCTTTTATTTTGGGGCAAAAAGACAGAAATTCCGTTTATTTTTGGGTAAAAAGGCAGAAATTTCACTTATTTTGAGGTAAAAATGCAGAAATTCCTCTTATTTTGGGGCAAAAATAAAAAAATTTCTTTTTTTGTGGCAAAAGGTATACATTATTATTATTTTCGGGCTAAAAAGCAGAAATTCCCCGTATTTTGGAGCAAAATTGCAGAAATTCCCCTAATTGTGGGGCAAAAATGCAGAAATTCACTATATGTTGGGGCAAAAAGACAGAAATTCTTTATTTTGGGGCAAAACTCAGAAATTCCATTTATTTTGGGGAAAATTCAAGAAATTTCCCATATTTTGGGGCTAAATTGCAGAAATCTCACTTATTTCAGAGAAAAAAGGCAGAAATTTTCGATATTTTGGAGCAAAATGGCAAAAATTCTCAATATTTTGTGCCAAAAATGCAGAAATTCCCCTTATTTTGAGGTAAAAAGGCTAAAATTCCCCTTATTTCGGGACAAAAAGGCAGAAATTTCCCTTACTTTTAGGCAAAATAACAGAAATTCCTTTTATTTTGTGGCAAAAATGAAGAAATTTCTTTTATTTTGGGGCAAAATTGCAGAACTTTCACTTATTTCAGGGCATAATTCAAAGATTCCTTTTATTTTGGGGCAAAAATACAGAAATTCCCCTTATTTTGTGGCAAAAAGGCAGAAATTTCTTTTATTTGGGGAAAAATTGCAGAAATATCACTTATTTCAGAGCATAATAAAAAATTCCTTTTATTTTGGGGCAAAAAGACAGAAATTCCGTTTATTTTTGGGTAAATGGCAGAAATTTCACTTATGTTGAGGCAAAAATGCAGAAATTCCTCTTATTTTGGGGCAAAATGAAGAAATTCCTTTTTTTGTGGCAAAAGGTATACATTATTTTTATTTTCGGGCTAAAAAGCAGAAATTCCCCGTATTGTGGAGCAAAATTGCAGAAATTCCTCTAATTGTGGGGCAAAAATGCAGAAATTCCCTATATGTTGGGGCAAAAAGACAGAAATTCTTTATTTTGGGGCAAAACTCAGAAATTCCATTTATTTTGGGGAAAATACCAGAAAGTTCCCTTATTTTGGGGCAAAATTGCAGAAATTTCACTTATTTTGTGACAACATTGCAGAAATTTCACTTATTTCAGGAAAAAAAGGCAGAAATTTTTGATATTTTGGAGCAAAATGGCAGAAATTCTCAATATTTTGTGGCAAAAATGCAGAAATTCCCTTTATTTTGCAGTAAAAAGGCTGAAATTCCCCTTATTTCGGAACAAAAAGGCAGAAATTTCCTTTATTTTTGGGCAAAAAGACAGAAATTCCTTTTATTTTGTGGCAAAAAGGCAGAAATTTCTTTTATTTTGGGGTAAAATTGCAGAAATTTCACTTATTTCAGGGCATAATTCAAAAATTCCTTTTATTTCGGGGCAAAATGACAGAAATTCCGTTTATTTTTTGGGTAGAAAGGCAGAAATTTCACTTATTTTGAGGTTAAAAGGCCGACATTCCTCTTATTTTGGGGCAAAAATGAAGAAATTTCCCTTTTTTGTGGCAGAAGGTATACATTCCCCTTATTTTCGGGCAAAAAGGCAGAAATTCCCCGTATTTTGGAGCAAAATTGCAGAAATTCCCCTAATTGCGGGGCAAAAAGGCAAAAATTCCCTATATGTTAGGGCAAAAGTCAGATATTCTTTTTATTTTGGGGCAAAACTCAAAATTCTAATTATATTGGGGCAAAATTCCAGAAATTTCCCTTATTTGGGGCAAAATTGCAGAAATTTCACTTATTTTGGGGCAAAATTGCAGAAATTTCACTTATTTCAGGGAAAAAGGCAGAAATTTTCCTTATTTTGGGGCAAAAAGGCAGAAATTCTTAATATTTTGTGGCAAAAATGCTTAAATTCCCATTATTTTGAGGTATAAAGGCTGAAATTCCCCTTATTTGAAAGCAAAATTCCAGAACTTTCCCCTATTTTGGGGCAAAATTCCAGAAATTTCACTTATTTTGGGGCAAAATTGCAGAAATTTCACTTATTTCAGGGAAAAAAGGCAGGAATTTTCCTTATTTTGGGGCAAACTGGCAGAAATTCCTAATATTTTGTGTCAAAAAGGCAGAAATTGCTCTTATTTTGTGGCAAAATTGCAGAAATTTCACTTATTTCAGGGCATAATTCAAAAATTCCTTTTATTTTGGGGCAAAAAGACAGAAATTCCGTTTATTTTTGAATAAAAACGCAGAAATTTCACTTATTTTGAGGTTAAAAGGCAGAAATTCCTCTTATTTTGGGTCAAAAATGAAGAAATTTCCCTTTTTTGTGGCAAAAGGTATACATTCCTCTTATTTTGGGGAAAAAAGCAGAAATTCCCCGTATTTTGGAGCAAAATTGCAGATATTCCCCTACTTGTGGGGCAAAAAGGCAGAAATTCCCTATATGTTGGGGCAAAAACACAGAAATTCTTTTTATTTTGAGGTAAAACTCAAAAATTCCATTTATTTTGGGGAAAATTCCAGAAATTTCCCTTATTTTGGGGAAAAATTGCAGAAATTTCACTTATTTTGGGGAAAATTGCAGAAATTTCAATTATTTCAGGGAAAAAAGTCAGAAATTTTTAATATTTTGGAGTAAAATTGCAGAAATTCTCAATATTTTGTGCCAAAAATGCAGAAATTCCCCTTATTTTGAGGTAAAAAGGCTGAAATTCCCCTTATTTCGGGACAAAAAGGCAGAAATTTCCCTTACTTTTGGGCAAAATAACAGAAATTCCTCTTATTTTGTGGCAAAAAGGAAGAAATTTCTTTTCTTTTGGGGCAAAATTGCAGAAATTTCACTTATTTCAGGGCATAATTCAAAGATTCCTTTTATTTTGGGGCAAAAAGACAGAAATTCCTTTTATTTTTGGGTAAATGGCAGAAATTTCACTTATTTTGAGGCAAAAATGCAGAAATTCCTCTTATTTTGGGGCAAAAATGAAGAAATTCCTTTTTTTGTGGCAAAAGGTATACATTATTTTTATTTTCGGGCTAAAAAGCAGAAATTCCCCGTATTTTGGAGCAAAATTGCAGAAATTCCTCTAATTGTGGGGCAAAAATGCAGAAATTCCCTATATGTTGGGGCAAAAAGACAGAAATTCTTTATTTTGGGGCAAAACTCAGAAATTCCATTTATTTTGGAGAAAATACCAGAAAGTTCCCTTATTTTGGGGCAAAATTGCAGAAATTTCACTTATTTTGGGGCAACATTGCAGAAATTTCACTTATTTCAGGAAAAAAAGGCAGAAATTTTTGATATTTTGGAGCAAAATGGCAGAAATTCTCAATATTTTGTGGCAAAAATGCAGAAATTCCCCTATTTTGAGGTAAAAAGGCTGAAATTCCCCTTATTTCGAAACAAAAAGGCAGAAATTTCCCTTATTTTGGGGCAAAATTGCAGAAATTTCACTTATTTCAGGGAAAAAAGGCGGAAATTTTCTTATTTTGGGGCAAAAAGTCAGAAATTCCTAATATTTTGAGGCAAAAATGCAGAAATTCCCCTTATTTTGTGTCAAAAAGGCAGAAATTTCTTTTATGTTGGGGCAAAATTGCAGAAATTTCCCTTATTTCAGGGCAAAATTCAAAAAATCCTTTTATTTTGGGGCAAAAAGACAGAAATTCCGTTTATTTTTGGGTAAAAAGGCAGAAATTTCACTTATTTTGATGTAAAAAGACAGAAATTTCTATTATTTTGGGGCAAAAATATAGAAATTTTTTTTTTGTGGCAAAAGGTATACATTCCCCTTATTTTTGGGAAAAAAAGCAGAAATTCCCTGTATTTTGGAGCAAAATTGCAGAAATTCCCCTAGTTGTGGGGCAAAAAGGGAGAAATTCCTTATTTGTTGGGGCAAAAAGACAGAAATTCTCCTTATTTTGGGACAAAACTCAGAAATTCCACTTATTTTGGGGCAAAATTGCAGAAATTTCAATTATTTTGGGGCAAAATTGCAGAAATTTCCTTTATTTCAGGGAAGAAAGACATATATTTTCCTCATTTTGGGGCAAAAAGGCAGAAATTCCTAATATTTTGTGGCAAAAATGCAGAAATTCCCCTTATTTTGTGTCAAAAATTCAGAAATTTCCCTTATTTTGGGGCAAAATTGAAGAAATTGCACTTATTTCAGGGCATAATTCAAAAATTCCTTTTATTTTGGGGCAAAAAGACAGAAATTCCGTTTATTTTTGGGTAAAAAAGGCAGAAATTTTACTTATTTTGAGGTAAAAGGGCAGAAATTCCTCTTATTTTGGGGCAAAAAAGAAGAAATTTTCCTTTTTTGTGGCAAAAGGTATACATTCCCCTTATTTTCGGGCTAAAAAGCAGAAATTTCCCGTATTTTGGAGAAAAATTGCAGAAATTCTCCTAATTGTGGGGCAAAAATGCAGAAATTCCCTATATGTTGTGGTAAAAAGACAGAAATTCTTTTTATTTTGGGGCAAAACTCTGAAATTCCACTTATTTTGGGGCAAAATTCCAGAAATTTCCCTTATTTTTGGGCAAAATTGCAGAAATTTTACTTATTTTGGGGCAAAATTGCAGAAATTTCACTTATTTTGGGGCAAAATTGCAAAAATTTCACTTATTTCAGGAAAAAAATGCAGAAATTTTCCTTATTTTTGGGGAAAAAGGCCGAAATTCTTAATATTTTTTGGTAAAAATGCAGAAATTTCCCTTATTTTGTGTCAAAAAGGCAGAAATTTCCCTTATTTTGGGGCAAAATTGCAGAAATTTCACTTGTTTCAGGGCATAATTCAAAAATTTTTTTTTATTTTGGGGCAAAAAGACAGATATTCCGTTTATTTTGGGTAAAAAGGCAGAAACTTCACTTATTTTGAGGTAAAAATGCAGAAATTCCTCTTATTTTGGGGCAAAAATGAAGAAATATCCATTTTTGTGGCAAAATGTATATATTCCCTTTATTTTCGGGCAAAAAAGCAGAAATTCCCGTATTTTGGTGCAAAATTTCAGAAATTCCCCTAATTGTGGGGCAACAAGGCAGAAATTCCCTATATTTTGAGGCAAAAAGACAAAAATTTTCCACATTTTTGGGCAAAACTCAGAAATTCCACTTATTCTGGGGCAAAATTCCAGAAATTTCCCTTATTTTGGGGCAGAATTGCAGAAATTTTCCTTATTTTAGGGCAAAATTGCAGAAATTTCACTTATTTAATTGAAAAAAGGCAGAAATTTTCATTATTTTGGAGCAAAAAGGCAGAAATTCCAAATATTTTGTGGCAAAAATGCAGAAATTCCAATTATTTTGAGGTAAAAATTCTGAAATTCCCCTTATTTGGGGGCAAAAATGCATAAATTTCCCTTATTTTGCTTCAAAAAGACAGAAATTCTTCTTATTTTGTGGCAAAAATGCAGAAATTTCTTTTATTTTGGGGAAAATTGCAGAAATATCACTTATTTTAGGGCATAATTCAAAAATTCCTTTTATTTTGGGGCAAAAAGACAGAAATTCCGCTTATTTTTGGGTAAAAAGGCAGAAATTTCACTTATTTTGAAGTAAAAATGCAGAAATTCCTCCTATTTGGGGCAAAAATGAAGAAAATTTTTTTTTTGTGGCAAAAGGTATACATTATTTTTATTTTCGGGCTAAAAAGTAGAAATTCCCCGTATTTTGGAGCAAAATTGCAGAAATTCCCCTAGTTGTGGGACAAAAAGGGAGAAATTCCCTATTTGTTGGGGCAAAAAGACAGAAATTCTCCTTATTTTGGGACAAAACTCAGAAATTCCACTTATTTTGGGGCAAAATTGCAGAAATTTCACTTATTTTGGGGCAAAATTGCAGAAATTTCCTTTATTTCAGGGAAGAAAGACAGAAATTTTCCTTATTTTGGGGCAAACAGGCAGAAATTCCTAATATTTTGTGGCAAAAACACAGAAATTCCCCTTATTTTGTGTCAAAAAGTCAGAAATTTTCCTTATTTTGGGGCAAAATTGAAGAAATTTCACTTATTTCAGGGCATAATTCAAAAATTCCTTTTATTTTGGGGCAAAAAGACTAAAATTCCGTTTATTTTTGGGTAAAAAAGGCAGAAATTTCACTTATTTTGAGGTAAAAAAGCAGAAATTTCTCTTATTTAGGGGCAAAAATGAAGAAATTTCCCTTTTTGTGGGAAAGGTATACATTCCCCTTATTTTCGGGCTAAAAAGCATAAATTCCCGTATTTTGGAGCAAAATTGCAGAAATTCCCCTAATTGTGGGGCAAAAAGGCAGAAATTACCTATATGTTGAGGCAAAAAGACAAAAATTCTCCACATTTTTGGGCAAACTCAGAAATTCCACTTATTCTGGGGTAAAATTTCAGAAATTTCCCTTATTTTGGGGCAAAATTGCAGAAATTTCCCTTATTTTTAGGGAAAAAGTCTGAAATTCCCCTTATTTGGGGGCAAAAAGGCATAAATTTCCCTTTTTTTGGGGCAAAAAGACAGAAATTCCCCTTATTTTGTGGCAAAAAGGCAGAAATTTTATTTATTTTGGGGAAAGATTGCAGAAATATCACTTATTTCAGGGCATAATAAAAAAATTCCATTTATTTTGGGGCAAAAAGACAGAAATTCCATTTATTTTTGGGTAAATGGCAGAAATTTCACTTATTTTGAGGCAAAAATGCAGAAATTCCTCTTATTTTGGGGCAAAAATGAAGAAATTCCTTTTTTTGTGGCAAAAGGTATACATTATTTTTATTTTCGGGCTAAAAAGCAGAAATTCCCCGTATTTTGGAGCAAAATTGCAGAAATTCCTCTAATTGTGGGGCAAAAATGCAGAAATTCCCTATATGTTGGGGCAAAAAGACAGAAATTCTTTTTATTTTGGGGCAAAACTCAGAAATTCCATTTATTTTGAAGAAAATTCCAGAAATTTTTCTTATTTTGGGGCAAAATTGCAGAAATTTAATTGATTTTATGGCAACATTGCAGAAATTTCACTTATTTCAGGGAAAAAAGGCAGAAATTTTTGATATTTTGGAGCAAAATGGCAGAAATTCTCAATATTTTGTGGCAAAAATGCAGAAATTCAGCTATTTTGAGGTAAAAAGGCTGAAATTCCCCTTATTTCGGAACAAAAAGGCAGAAATTTCCCTTATTTTGGGGCAAAATTGCAGAAATTTCACTTATTTCAGGGAAAAAGGGCAGAACTTTTCTTATTTTGGGGCAAAAAGTCAGAAATTCCTAATATTTTGTGGCAAAAATGCAGAAATTCCCCTTATTTTGTGTCAAAAAGGCAGAAATTTCTTTTATGTTGGGGCAAAATTGCAGAAATTTCCCTTATTTCAGGGCAAAATTCAAAAATTCCTTTTATTTTGGGGCAAAAGGACAGAAATTCCGTTTATTTTTGGGTAAAAAGGCAGAAATTTCACTTATTTTGATGTAAAAATGCAGAAATTCCTCTTATTTTGGGGCAAAAATGAAGAAATTTCCCTTTTTTGTGGCAAAAGGTATACATTCCCCTTATTTTTGGGAAAAAAAAGCAGAAATTCCCTGTATTTTGGAGCAAAATTGCAGAAATTCCCCTAGTTGTGGGGCAAAAAGGGAGAAATTCCCTATTTGTTGGGGCAAAAAGACAGAAATTCTCCTTAGTTTGGGGCAAAACTCAGAAATTCCACTTATTTTGGGGCAAAATTGCAGAAATTTCAATTATTTTGGGGCAAAATTGCAGAAATTTCCTTTATTTCAGGGAAGAAAGTCAGAAATTTTCCTTATTTTGGGGCAAAAAGGCAGAAATTCCTAATATTTTGTGGCAAAAATGCAGAAATTCCCCTTATTTTGTGTCAAAAATTCAGAAATTTCCCTTATTTTGGGGCAAAATTGAAGAAATTTCACTTATTTCAGGGCATAATTCAAAAATTCCTTTTATTTTGGGGCAAAAACACAGAAATTCCGTTTATTTTGGGGTAAAAAAGGCAGAAATTTCACTTATTTTGAGGTAAAAAGAAAGAAATTCCTCTTATTTTGGGGCAAAAATGAAGAAATTTCCCTTTTCTGTGGCAAAAGGTATACATTCCCCTTATTTTCGGGCTAAAAAGCAGAAATTCCCCGTATTTTGGAGCAAAATTGCAGAAATTCTCCTAATTTTGGGGCAAAAATACAGAAATTCCCTATATGTTTGGGTAAAAAGACAGAAATTCTTTTTATTTTGGGGCAAAACTCAGAAATTCCACTTATTTTGGGACAAATTTCCAGAAATTTCCCTTATTTTTGGGCAAAATTGCAGAAATTTTACTTATTTTGGGGCAAAATTTCAGAAATTTTCCTTATTTTGGGGCAAAATGGCAGAAATTCTTAATATTTTTTGGTAAAAATCCAGAAATTTCCTTTATTTTGTGTCAAAAAGGCAGAAATTTCCCTTATTTTGGGGCAAAATTGCAGAAATTTCACATATTTCAGGGCATAATTCAAAAATTCCCTTTATTTTGGGGCAAAAAGACAGAAATTCCATTTATTTTGGGTAAAAAGGTAGAAATTTCACTTATTTTGAGGTAAAAATGCAGAAATTCCTCTTATTTTGGGGCAAAAATGAAGAAATTTCCATTTTTTTGTGGCAAAAGGTATACATTCCCCTTATTTTCGGGCAAAAAAGCAGAAATTCCCGTATTTTGGAGAAAAATTGCAGAAATTCCCCTAATTGTGGGGCAAAAAGGCAGAAATTCCCTATATGTTGAGGCAAAAAGACAAAAATTCTCCACATTTTTGGGCAAACTCAGAAATTCCACATATTCTGGGGCAAAATTTCAGAAATTTCCCTTATTTTGGGGCAAAATTGCAGAAATTTCCCTTATTTTTAGGGAAAAAGTCTGATATTCCCCTTATTTGGGGGCAAAAAGGCATAAATTTCCCTTTTTTGGGGGCAAAAAGACAGAAATTCCCCTTATTTTGTGGCAAAAAGGCAGAAATTTTATTTATTTTGGGGAAAGATTGCAGAAATATCACTTATTTCAGGGCATAATAAAAAAATTCCATTTATTTTGGGGCAAAAAGACAGAAATTCCATTTATTTTTGGGTAAATGGCAGAAATTTCACTTATTTTGAGGTAAAAATGCAGAAATTCCTTATATTTTGGGGCAAAAATGAAGAAATTCCTTTTTTTGTGGCAAAAGGTATACATTATTTTTATTTTCGGGCTAAAAAGCAGAAATTCCCCATATTTTGGAGCAAAATTGCAGAAATTCCTCTAATTGTGGGGCAAAAATGCAGAAATTCCCTATATGTTGGGGCAAAAAGACAGAAATTCTTTTTATTTTGGGGCAAAACTCAGAAATTCCATTTATTTTGGAGAAAATTCCAGAAATTTTTCTTATTTTGGGGCAAAATTGCAGAAATTTAATTGATTTTATGGCAACATTGCAGAAATTTCACTTATTTCAGGGAAAAAAGGCAGAAATTTTTGATATTTTGGAGCAAAATGGCAGAAATTCTCAATATTTTGTGGCAAAAATGCAGAAATTCCCCTATTTTGAGGTAAAAAGGCTGAAATTCCCCTTATTTCGGAACAAAAAGGCAGAAATTTCCCTTATTTTGGGGCAAAATTG